>NW_027507237.1:0-66891 GCF_052324685.1 Brachyhypopomus gauderio | reverse complement strand
TACTTGTTAGAAAATGGATGTGTAACATTACAAACATGATAAAACAGCTTGTTATCACATCCAAACAATGTTTTCATTCAAAATATGAGTTTTCTTTTCATTCTTGAAAAGTTGCACTTTTGCCCCAAGTTATGCTCAGAAACACTGTTTAGAGCTCTTACAACGCCAGCAAACGCTGTTTTGAACGCCTTAATGCCAGCCTTACTACTTGTATGGAAATGCATGTGTAACATTACAAACATGATAAAACAGCTTGTTATCACATCCAAACACTGTTTTAGAACAAAATATGAGTTTTCAGTTCATTCTTCAAAAGTTGCACTTTTGCTCCAAGTTATGCTCAGAAACACTGTTTAGAGCGCTTACAGCGCCAGCAAACGCTGTTTTGAACGCCTTAATGCAAGCCTTACCTACTTGTTAGGAAATGCATGTGTAACATTACAAACATGATAAAACAGCTTGTTATCACATCCAAACACTGTTTTAGAACAAAATATGAGTTTTCAGTTCATTCTTCAAAAGTTGCACTTTTGCTCCAAGTTATGCTCAGAAACACTGTTTAGAGCGCTTACAGCGCCAGCAAACGCTGTTTTGAACGCCTTAATACAAGACTTACCTACTTGTTAGGAAATGCATGTGTAACATTACAAACATGATAAAACAGCTTGTTATCACATCCAAACACTGTTTTAGAACAAAATATGAGTTTTCAGTTCATTCTTCAAAAGTTGCACTTTTGCTCCAAGTTATGCTCAGAAACACTGTTTAGAGCGCTTACAGCGCCAGCAAACGCTGTTTTGAACGCCTTAATGCAAGCCTTACCTACTTGTTAGGAAATGCATGTGTAACATTACAAACATGATAAAACAGCTTGTTATCACATCCAAACACTGTTTTAGAACAAAATATGAGTTTTCAGTTCATTCTTCAAAAGTTGCACTTTTGCTCCAAGTTATGCTCAGAAACACTGTTTAGAGCGCTTACAGCGCCAGCAAACGCTGTTTTGAACGCCTTAATGCAAGCCTTACCTACTTGTTAGGAAATGCATGTGTAACATTACAAACATGATAAAACAGCTTGTTATCACATCCAAACACTGTTTTAGAACAAAATATGAGTTTTCAGTTCATTCTTCAAAAGTTGCACTTTTGCTCCAAGTTATGCTCAGAAACACTGTTTAGAGCGCTTACAGCGCCAGCAAACGCTGTTTTGAACGCCTTAATGCAAGCCTTACCTACTTGTTAGGAAATGCATGTGTAACATTACAAACATGATAAAACAGCTTGTTATCACATCCAAACACTGTTTTAGAACAAAATATGAGTTTTCAGTTCATTCTTCAAAAGTTGCACTTTTGCTCCAAGTTATGCTCAGAAACACTGTTTAGAGCGCTTACAGCGCCAGCAAACGCTGTTTTGAACGCCTTAATACAAGACTTACCTACTTGTTAGGAAATGCATGTGTAACATTACAAACATGATAAAACAGCTTGTTATCACATCCAAACACTGTTTTAGAACAAAATATGAGTTTTCAGTTCATTCTTCAAAAGTTGCACTTTTGCTCCACGTTATGCTCAGAAACACTGTTTAGAGCGCTTACAGCGCCAGCAAACGCTGTTTTGAACGCCTTAATACAAGACTTACTACTTGTTTGGAAATGCATGTGTAACATTACAAACATGATAAAACAGCTTGTTATCACATCCAAACACTGTTTTCATTCAAAATATGAGTTTTCTTTTCATTCTTCAAAAGTTGCACTTTTGCCACAAGTTATGCTCAGAAACACTGTTTAGAGCGCTTACAGCGCCAGCAAACGCTGTTTTGAACGCCTTAATGCAAGACTTACTACTTGTTAGAAAATGGATGTGTAACATTACAAACATGATAAAACAGCTTGTTATCACATCCAAACAATGTTTTCATTCAAAATATGAGTTTTCTTTTCATTCTTGAAAAGTTGCACTTTTGCCCCAAGTTATGCTCAGAAACACTGTTTAGAGCTCTTACAACGCCAGCAAACGCTGTTTTGAACGCCTTAATGCCAGCCTTACTACTTGTATGGAAATGCATGTGTAACATTACAAACATGATAAAACAGCTTGTTATCACATCCAAACACTGTTTTAGAACAAAATATGAGTTTTCAGTTCATTCTTCAAAAGTTGCACTTTTGCTCCAAGTTATGCTCAGAAACACTGTTTAGAGCGCTTACAGCGCCAGCAAACGCTGTTTTGAACGCCTTAATGCAAGCCTTACCTACTTGTTAGGAAATGCATGTGTAACATTACAAACATGATAAAACAGCTTGTTATCACATCCAAACACTGTTTTAGAACAAAATATGAGTTTTCAGTTCATTCTTCAAAAGTTGCACTTTTGCTCCAAGTTATGCTCAGAAACACTGTTTAGAGCGCTTACAGCGCCAGCAAACGCTGTTTTGAACGCCTTAATGCAAGCCTTACCTACTTGTTAGGAAATGCATGTGTAACATTACAAACATGATAAAACAGCTTGTTATCACATCCAAACACTGTTTTAGAACAAAATATGAGTTTTCAGTTCATTCTTCAAAAGTTGCACTTTTGCTCCAAGTTATGCTCAGAAACACTGTTTAGAGCGCTTACAGCGCCAGCAAACGCTGTTTTGAACGCCTTAATACAAGACTTACCTACTTGTTAGGAAATGCATGTGTAACATTACAAACATGATAAAACAGCTTGTTATCACATCCAAACACTGTTTTAGAACAAAATATGAGTTTTCAGTTCATTCTTCAAAAGTTGCACTTTTGCTCCACGTTATGCTCAGAAACACTGTTTAGAGCGCTTACAGCGCCAGCAAACGCTGTTTTGAACGCCTTAATACAAGACTTACTACTTGTTTGGAAATGCATGTGTAACATTACAAACATGATAAAACAGCTTGTTATCACATCCAAACACTGTTTTCATTCAAAATATGAGTTTTCTTTTCATTCTTCAAAAGTTGCACTTTTGCCACAAGTTATGCTCAGAAACACTGTTTAGAGCGCTTACAGCGCCAGCAAACGCTGTTTTGAACGCCTTAATGCAAGACTTACTACTTGTTAGAAAATGGATGTGTAACATTACAAACATGATAAAACAGCTTGTTATCACATCCAAACAATGTTTTCATTCAAAATATGAGTTTTCTTTTCATTCTTGAAAAGTTGCACTTTTGCCCCAAGTTATGCTCAGAAACACTGTTTAGAGCTCTTACAACGCCAGCAAACGCTGTTTTGAACGCCTTAATGCCAGCCTTACTACTTGTATGGAAATGCATGTGTAACATTACAAACATGATAAAACAGCTTGTTATCACATCCAAACACTGTTTTAGAACAAAATATGAGTTTTCAGTTCATTCTTCAAAAGTTGCACTTTTGCTCCAAGTTATGCTCAGAAACACTGTTTAGAGCGCTTACAGCGCCAGCAAACGCTGTTTTGAACGCCTTAATGCAAGCCTTACCTACTTGTTAGGAAATGCATGTGTAACATTACAAACATGATAAAACAGCTTGTTATCACATCCAAACACTGTTTTAGAACAAAATATGAGTTTTCAGTTCATTCTTCAAAAGTTGCACTTTTGCTCCAAGTTATGCTCAGAAACACTGTTTAGAGCGCTTACAGCGCCAGCAAACGCTGTTTTGAACGCCTTAATACAAGACTTACCTACTTGTTAGGAAATGCATGTGTAACATTACAAACATGATAAAACAGCTTGTTATCACATCCAAACACTGTTTTAGAACAAAATATGAGTTTTCAGTTCATTCTTCAAAAGTTGCACTTTTGCTCCAAGTTATGCTCAGAAACACTGTTTAGAGCGCTTACAGCGCCAGCAAACGCTGTTTTGAACGCCTTAATGCAAGCCTTACCTACTTGTTAGGAAATGCATGTGTAACATTACAAACATGATAAAACAGCTTGTTATCACATCCAAACACTGTTTTAGAACAAAATATGAGTTTTCAGTTCATTCTTCAAAAGTTGCACTTTTGCTCCAAGTTATGCTCAGAAACACTGTTTAGAGCGCTTACAGCGCCAGCAAACGCTGTTTTGAACGCCTTAATGCAAGCCTTACCTACTTGTTAGGAAATGCATGTGTAACATTACAAACATGATAAAACAGCTTGTTATCACATCCAAACACTGTTTTAGAACAAAATATGAGTTTTCAGTTCATTCTTCAAAAGTTGCACTTTTGCTCCACGTTATGCTCAGAAACACTGTTTAGAGCGCTTACAGCGCCAGCAAACGCTGTTTTGAACGCCTTAATACAAGACTTACTACTTGTTTGGAAATGCATGTGTAACATTACAAACATGATAAAACAGCTTGTTATCACATCCAAACACTGTTTTCATTCAAAATATGAGTTTTCTTTTCATTCTTCAAAAGTTGCACTTTTGCCACAAGTTATGCTCAGAAACACTGTTTAGAGCGCTTACAGCGCCAGCAAACGCTGTTTTGAACGCCTTAATGCAAGACTTACTACTTGTTAGAAAATGGATGTGTAACATTACAAACATGATAAAACAGCTTGTTATCACATCCAAACAATGTTTTCATTCAAAATATGAGTTTTCTTTTCATTCTTGAAAAGTTGCACTTTTGCCCCAAGTTATGCTCAGAAACACTGTTTAGAGCTCTTACAACGCCAGCAAACGCTGTTTTGAACGCCTTAATGCCAGCCTTACTACTTGTATGGAAATGCATGTGTAACATTACAAACATGATAAAACAGCTTGTTATCACATCCAAACACTGTTTTAGAACAAAATATGAGTTTTCAGTTCATTCTTCAAAAGTTGCACTTTTGCTCCAAGTTATGCTCAGAAACACTGTTTAGAGCGCTTACAGCGCCAGCAAACGCTGTTTTGAACGCCTTAATGCAAGCCTTACCTACTTGTTAGGAAATGCATGTGTAACATTACAAACATGATAAAACAGCTTGTTATCACATCCAAACACTGTTTTAGAACAAAATATGAGTTTTCAGTTCATTCTTCAAAGTTGCACTTTTGCTCCAAGTTATGCTCAGAAACACTGTTTAGAGCGCTTACAGCGCCAGCAAACGCTGTTTTGAACGCCTTAATGCAAGACTTACTACTTGTTAGAAAATGGATGTGTAACATTACAAACATGATAAAACAGCTTGTTATCACATCCAAACAATGTTTTCATTCAAAATATGAGTTTTCTTTTCATTCTTGAAAAGTTGCACTTTTGCCCCAAGTTATGCTCAGAAACACTGTTTAGAGCTCTTACAACGCCAGCAAACGCTGTTTTGAACGCCTTAATGCCAGCCTTACTACTTGTATGGAAATGCATGTGTAACATTACAAACATGATAAAACAGCTTGTTATCACATCCAAACACTGTTTTAGAACAAAATATGAGTTTTCAGTTCATTCTTCAAAAGTTGCACTTTTGCTCCAAGTTATGCTCAGAAACACTGTTTAGAGCGCTTACAGCGCCAGCAAACGCTGTTTTGAACGCCTTAATGCAAGCCTTACCTACTTGTTAGGAAATGCATGTGTAACATTACAAACATGATAAAACAGCTTGTTATCACATCCAAACACTGTTTTAGAACAAAATATGAGTTTTCAGTTCATTCTTCAAAAGTTGCACTTTTGCTCCAAGTTATGCTCAGAAACACTGTTTAGAGCGCTTACAGCGCCAGCAAACGCTGTTTTGAACGCCTTAATGCAAGCCTTACCTACTTGTTAGGAAATGCATGTGTAACATTACAAACATGATAAAACAGCTTGTTATCACATCCAAACACTGTTTTAGAACAAAATATGAGTTTTCAGTTCATTCTTCAAAAGTTGCACTTTTGCTCCAAGTTATGCTCAGAAACACTGTTTAGAGCGCTTACAGCGCCAGCAAACGCTGTTTTGAACGCCTTAATACAAGACTTACCTACTTGTTAGGAAATGCATGTGTAACATTACAAACATGATAAAACAGCTTGTTATCACATCCAAACACTGTTTTAGAACAAAATATGAGTTTTCAGTTCATTCTTCAAAAGTTGCACTTTTGCTCCACGTTATGCTCAGAAACACTGTTTAGAGCGCTTACAGCGCCAGCAAACGCTGTTTTGAACGCCTTAATACAAGACTTACTACTTGTTTGGAAATGCATGTGTAACATTACAAACATGATAAAACAGCTTGTTATCACATCCAAACACTGTTTTCATTCAAAATATGAGTTTTCTTTTCATTCTTCAAAAGTTGCACTTTTGCCACAAGTTATGCTCAGAAACACTGTTTAGAGCGCTTACAGCGCCAGCAAACGCTGTTTTGAACGCCTTAATGCAAGACTTACTACTTGTTAGAAAATGGATGTGTAACATTACAAACATGATAAAACAGCTTGTTATCACATCCAAACAATGTTTTCATTCAAAATATGAGTTTTCTTTTCATTCTTGAAAAGTTGCACTTTTGCCCCAAGTTATGCTCAGAAACACTGTTTAGAGCTCTTACAACGCCAGCAAACGCTGTTTTGAACGCCTTAATGCCAGCCTTACTACTTGTATGGAAATGCATGTGTAACATTACAAACATGATAAAACAGCTTGTTATCACATCCAAACACTGTTTTAGAACAAAATATGAGTTTTCAGTTCATTCTTCAAAAGTTGCACTTTTGCTCCAAGTTATGCTCAGAAACACTGTTTAGAGCGCTTACAGCGCCAGCAAACGCTGTTTTGAACGCCTTAATGCAAGCCTTACCTACTTGTTAGGAAATGCATGTGTAACATTACAAACATGATAAAACAGCTTGTTATCACATCCAAACACTGTTTTAGAACAAAATATGAGTTTTCAGTTCATTCTTCAAAAGTTGCACTTTTGCTCCAAGTTATGCTCAGAAACACTGTTTAGAGCGCTTACAGCGCCAGCAAACGCTGTTTTGAACGCCTTAATGCAAGCCTTACCTACTTGTTAGGAAATGCATGTGTAACATTACAAACATGATAAAACAGCTTGTTATCACATCCAAACACTGTTTTAGAACAAAATATGAGTTTTCAGTTCATTCTTCAAAAGTTGCACTTTTGCTCCAAGTTATGCTCAGAAACACTGTTTAGAGCGCTTACAGCGCCAGCAAACGCTGTTTTGAACGCCTTAATACAAGACTTACCTACTTGTTAGGAAATGCATGTGTAACATTACAAACATGATAAAACAGCTTGTTATCACATCCAAACACTGTTTTAGAACAAAATATGAGTTTTCAGTTCATTCTTCAAAAGTTGCACTTTTGCTCCACGTTATGCTCAGAAACACTGTTTAGAGCGCTTACAGCGCCAGCAAACGCTGTTTTGAACGCCTTAATACAAGACTTACTACTTGTTTGGAAATGCATGTGTAACATTACAAACATGATAAAACAGCTTGTTATCACATCCAAACACTGTTTTCATTCAAAATATGAGTTTTCTTTTCATTCTTCAAAAGTTGCACTTTTGCCACAAGTTATGCTCAGAAACACTGTTTAGAGCGCTTACAGCGCCAGCAAACGCTGTTTTGAACGCCTTAATGCAAGACTTACTACTTGTTAGAAAATGGATGTGTAACATTACAAACATGATAAAACAGCTTGTTATCACATCCAAACAATGTTTTCATTCAAAATATGAGTTTTCTTTTCATTCTTGAAAAGTTGCACTTTTGCCCCAAGTTATGCTCAGAAACACTGTTTAGAGCTCTTACAACGCCAGCAAACGCTGTTTTGAACGCCTTAATGCCAGCCTTACTACTTGTATGGAAATGCATGTGTAACATTACAAACATGATAAAACAGCTTGTTATCACATCCAAACACTGTTTTAGAACAAAATATGAGTTTTCAGTTCATTCTTCAAAAGTTGCACTTTTGCTCCAAGTTATGCTCAGAAACACTGTTTAGAGCGCTTACAGCGCCAGCAAACGCTGTTTTGAACGCCTTAATGCAAGCCTTACCTACTTGTTAGGAAATGCATGTGTAACATTACAAACATGATAAAACAGCTTGTTATCACATCCAAACACTGTTTTAGAACAAAATATGAGTTTTCAGTTCATTCTTCAAAAGTTGCACTTTTGCTCCAAGTTATGCTCAGAAACACTGTTTAGAGCGCTTACAGCGCCAGCAAACGCTGTTTTGAACGCCTTAATACAAGACTTACCTACTTGTTAGGAAATGCATGTGTAACATTACAAACATGATAAAACAGCTTGTTATCACATCCAAACACTGTTTTAGAACAAAATATGAGTTTTCAGTTCATTCTTCAAAAGTTGCACTTTTGCTCCAAGTTATGCTCAGAAACACTGTTTAGAGCGCTTACAGCGCCAGCAAACGCTGTTTTGAACGCCTTAATGCAAGCCTTACCTACTTGTTAGGAAATGCATGTGTAACATTACAAACATGATAAAACAGCTTGTTATCACATCCAAACACTGTTTTAGAACAAAATATGAGTTTTCAGTTCATTCTTCAAAAGTTGCACTTTTGCTCCAAGTTATGCTCAGAAACACTGTTTAGAGCGCTTACAGCGCCAGCAAACGCTGTTTTGAACGCCTTAATGCAAGCCTTACCTACTTGTTAGGAAATGCATGTGTAACATTACAAACATGATAAAACAGCTTGTTATCACATCCAAACACTGTTTTAGAACAAAATATGAGTTTTCAGTTCATTCTTCAAAAGTTGCACTTTTGCTCCACGTTATGCTCAGAAACACTGTTTAGAGCGCTTACAGCGCCAGCAAACGCTGTTTTGAACGCCTTAATACAAGACTTACTACTTGTTTGGAAATGCATGTGTAACATTACAAACATGATAAAACAGCTTGTTATCACATCCAAACACTGTTTTCATTCAAAATATGAGTTTTCTTTTCATTCTTCAAAAGTTGCACTTTTGCCACAAGTTATGCTCAGAAACACTGTTTAGAGCGCTTACAGCGCCAGCAAACGCTGTTTTGAACGCCTTAATGCAAGACTTACTACTTGTTAGAAAATGGATGTGTAACATTACAAACATGATAAAACAGCTTGTTATCACATCCAAACAATGTTTTCATTCAAAATATGAGTTTTCTTTTCATTCTTGAAAAGTTGCACTTTTGCCCCAAGTTATGCTCAGAAACACTGTTTAGAGCTCTTACAACGCCAGCAAACGCTGTTTTGAACGCCTTAATGCCAGCCTTACTACTTGTATGGAAATGCATGTGTAACATTACAAACATGATAAAACAGCTTGTTATCACATCCAAACACTGTTTTAGAACAAAATATGAGTTTTCAGTTCATTCTTCAAAAGTTGCACTTTTGCTCCAAGTTATGCTCAGAAACACTGTTTAGAGCGCTTACAGCGCCAGCAAACGCTGTTTTGAACGCCTTAATACAAGACTTACCTACTTGTTAGGAAATGCATGTGTAACATTACAAACATGATAAAACAGCTTGTTATCACATCCAAACACTGTTTTAGAACAAAATATGAGTTTTCAGTTCATTCTTCAAAAGTTGCACTTTTGCTCCACGTTATGCTCAGAAACACTGTTTAGAGCGCTTACAGCGCCAGCAAACGCTGTTTTGAACGCCTTAATACAAGACTTACTACTTGTTTGGAAATGCATGTGTAACATTACAAACATGATAAAACAGCTTGTTATCACATCCAAACACTGTTTTCATTCAAAATATGAGTTTTCTTTTCATTCTTCAAAAGTTGCACTTTTGCCACAAGTTATGCTCAGAAACACTGTTTAGAGCGCTTACAGCGCCAGCAAACGCTGTTTTGAACGCCTTAATGCAAGACTTACTACTTGTTAGAAAATGGATGTGTAACATTACAAACATGATAAAACAGCTTGTTATCACATCCAAACAATGTTTTCATTCAAAATATGAGTTTTCTTTTCATTCTTGAAAAGTTGCACTTTTGCCCCAAGTTATGCTCAGAAACACTGTTTAGAGCTCTTACAACGCCAGCAAACGCTGTTTTGAACGCCTTAATGCCAGCCTTACTACTTGTATGGAAATGCATGTGTAACATTACAAACATGATAAAACAGCTTGTTATCACATCCAAACACTGTTTTAGAACAAAATATGAGTTTTCAGTTCATTCTTCAAAAGTTGCACTTTTGCTCCAAGTTATGCTCAGAAACACTGTTTAGAGCGCTTACAGCGCCAGCAAACGCTGTTTTGAACGCCTTAATGCAAGCCTTACCTACTTGTTAGGAAATGCATGTGTAACATTACAAACATGATAAAACAGCTTGTTATCACATCCAAACACTGTTTTAGAACAAAATATGAGTTTTCAGTTCATTCTTCAAAAGTTGCACTTTTGCTCCAAGTTATGCTCAGAAACACTGTTTAGAGCGCTTACAGCGCCAGCAAACGCTGTTTTGAACGCCTTAATGCAAGCCTTACCTACTTGTTAGGAAATGCATGTGTAACATTACAAACATGATAAAACAGCTTGTTATCACATCCAAACACTGTTTTAGAACAAAATATGAGTTTTCAGTTCATTCTTCAAAAGTTGCACTTTTGCTCCAAGTTATGCTCAGAAACACTGTTTAGAGCGCTTACAGCGCCAGCAAACGCTGTTTTGAACGCCTTAATACAAGACTTACCTACTTGTTAGGAAATGCATGTGTAACATTACAAACATGATAAAACAGCTTGTTATCACATCCAAACACTGTTTTAGAACAAAATATGAGTTTTCAGTTCATTCTTCAAAAGTTGCACTTTTGCTCCACGTTATGCTCAGAAACACTGTTTAGAGCGCTTACAGCGCCAGCAAACGCTGTTTTGAACGCCTTAATACAAGACTTACTACTTGTTTGGAAATGCATGTGTAACATTACAAACATGATAAAACAGCTTGTTATCACATCCAAACACTGTTTTCATTCAAAATATGAGTTTTCTTTTCATTCTTCAAAAGTTGCACTTTTGCCACAAGTTATGCTCAGAAACACTGTTTAGAGCGCTTACAGCGCCAGCAAACGCTGTTTTGAACGCCTTAATGCAAGACTTACTACTTGTTAGAAAATGGATGTGTAACATTACAAACATGATAAAACAGCTTGTTATCACATCCAAACAATGTTTTCATTCAAAATATGAGTTTTCTTTTCATTCTTGAAAAGTTGCACTTTTGCCCCAAGTTATGCTCAGAAACACTGTTTAGAGCTCTTACAACGCCAGCAAACGCTGTTTTGAACGCCTTAATGCCAGCCTTACTACTTGTATGGAAATGCATGTGTAACATTACAAACATGATAAAACAGCTTGTTATCACATCCAAACACTGTTTTAGAACAAAATATGAGTTTTCAGTTCATTCTTCAAAAGTTGCACTTTTGCTCCAAGTTATGCTCAGAAACACTGTTTAGAGCGCTTACAGCGCCAGCAAACGCTGTTTTGAACGCCTTAATGCAAGCCTTACCTACTTGTTAGGAAATGCATGTGTAACATTACAAACATGATAAAACAGCTTGTTATCACATCCAAACACTGTTTTAGAACAAAATATGAGTTTTCAGTTCATTCTTCAAAAGTTGCACTTTTGCTCCAAGTTATGCTCAGAAACACTGTTTAGAGCGCTTACAGCGCCAGCAAACGCTGTTTTGAACGCCTTAATGCAAGCCTTACCTACTTGTTAGGAAATGCATGTGTAACATTACAAACATGATAAAACAGCTTGTTATCACATCCAAACACTGTTTTAGAACAAAATATGAGTTTTCAGTTCATTCTTCAAAAGTTGCACTTTTGCTCCAAGTTATGCTCAGAAACACTGTTTAGAGCGCTTACAGCGCCAGCAAACGCTGTTTTGAACGCCTTAATGCAAAACTTACTACTTGTTAGAAAATGGATGTGTAACATTACAAACATGATAAAACAGCTTGTTATCACATCCAAACAATGTTTTCATTCAAAATATGAGTTTTCTTTTCATTCTTGAAAAGTTGCACTTTTGCCCCAAGTTATGCTCAGAAACACTGTTTAGAGCTCTTACAACGCCAGCAAACGCTGTTTTGAACGCCTTAATGCCAGCCTTACTACTTGTATGGAAATGCATGTGTAACATTACAAACATGATAAAACAGCTTGTTATCACATCCAAACACTGTTTTAGAACAAAATATGAGTTTTCAGTTCATTCTTCAAAAGTTGCACTTTTGCTCCAAGTTATGCTCAGAAACACTGTTTAGAGCGCTTACAGCGCCAGCAAACGCTGTTTTGAACGCCTTAATACAAGACTTACCTACTTGTTAGGAAATGCATGTGTAACATTACGAACATGATAAAACAGCTTGTTATCACATCTAAACACTGTTTTGGAACAAAATATTAGTTTTCAGTTCATTCTTCAAAAGTTGCACTTTTGCTCCAAGTTATGCTCAGAAACACTGTTTAGAGCGCTTACAGCGCCAGCAAACGCTGTTTTGAACGCCTTAATGCAAGCCTTACCTACTTGTTAGGAAATGCATGTGTAACATTACAAACATGATAAAACAGCTTGTTATCACATCCAAACACTGTTTTAGAACAAAATATGAGTTTTCAGTTCATTCTTCAAAAGTTGCACTTTTGCTCCAAGTTATGCTCAGAAACACTGTTTAGAGCGCTTACAGCGCCAGCAAACGCTGTTTTGAACGCCTTAATACAAGACTTACCTACTTGTTAGGAAATGCATGTGTAACATTACAAACATGATAAAACAGCTTGTTATCACATCCAAACACTGTTTTAGAACAAAATATGAGTTTTCAGTTCATTCTTCAAAAGTTGCACTTTTGCTCCACGTTATGCTCAGAAACACTGTTTAGAGCGCTTACAGCGCCAGCAAACGCTGTTTTGAACGCCTTAATACAAGACTTACTACTTGTTTGGAAATGCATGTGTAACATTACAAACATGATAAAACAGCTTGTTATCACATCCAAACACTGTTTTCATTCAAAATATGAGTTTTCTTTTCATTCTTCAAAAGTTGCACTTTTGCCACAAGTTATGCTCAGAAACACTGTTTAGAGCGCTTACAGCGCCAGCAAACGCTGTTTTGAACGCCTTAATGCAAGACTTACTACTTGTTAGAAAATGGATGTGTAACATTACAAACATGATAAAACAGCTTGTTATCACATCCAAACAATGTTTTCATTCAAAATATGAGTTTTCTTTTCATTCTTGAAAAGTTGCACTTTTGCCCCAAGTTATGCTCAGAAACACTGTTTAGAGCTCTTACAACGCCAGCAAACGCTGTTTTGAACGCCTTAATGCCAGCCTTACTACTTGTATGGAAATGCATGTGTAACATTACAAACATGATAAAACAGCTTGTTATCACATCCAAACACTGTTTTAGAACAAAATATGAGTTTTCAGTTCATTCTTCAAAAGTTGCACTTTTGCTCCAAGTTATGCTCAGAAACACTGTTTAGAGCGCTTACAGCGCCAGCAAACGCTGTTTTGAACGCCTTAATGCAAGCCTTACCTACTTGTTAGGAAATGCATGTGTAACATTACAAACATGATAAAACAGCTTGTTATCACATCCAAACACTGTTTTAGAACAAAATATGAGTTTTCAGTTCATTCTTCAAAAGTTGCACTTTTGCTCCAAGTTATGCTCAGAAACACTGTTTAGAGCGCTTACAGCGCCAGCAAACGCTGTTTTGAACGCCTTAATACAAGACTTACCTACTTGTTAGGAAATGCATGTGTAACATTACAAACATGATAAAACAGCTTGTTATCACATCCAAACACTGTTTTAGAACAAAATATGAGTTTTCAGTTCATTCTTCAAAAGTTGCACTTTTGCTCCAAGTTATGCTCAGAAACACTGTTTAGAGCGCTTACAGCGCCAGCAAACGCTGTTTTGAACGCCTTAATGCAAGCCTTACCTACTTGTTAGGAAATGCATGTGTAACATTACAAACATGATAAAACAGCTTGTTATCACATCCAAACACTGTTTTAGAACAAAATATGAGTTTTCAGTTCATTCTTCAAAAGTTGCACTTTTGCTCCAAGTTATGCTCAGAAACACTGTTTAGAGCGCTTACAGCGCCAGCAAACGCTGTTTTGAACGCCTTAATGCAAGCCTTACCTACTTGTTAGGAAATGCATGTGTAACATTACAAACATGATAAAACAGCTTGTTATCACATCCAAACACTGTTTTAGAACAAAATATGAGTTTTCAGTTCATTCTTCAAAAGTTGCACTTTTGCTCCACGTTATGCTCAGAAACACTGTTTAGAGCGCTTACAGCGCCAGCAAACGCTGTTTTGAACGCCTTAATACAAGACTTACTACTTGTTTGGAAATGCATGTGTAACATTACAAACATGATAAAACAGCTTGTTATCACATCCAAACACTGTTTTCATTCAAAATATGAGTTTTCTTTTCATTCTTCAAAAGTTGCACTTTTGCCACAAGTTATGCTCAGAAACACTGTTTAGAGCGCTTACAGCGCCAGCAAACGCTGTTTTGAACGCCTTAATGCAAGACTTACTACTTGTTAGAAAATGGATGTGTAACATTACAAACATGATAAAACAGCTTGTTATCACATCCAAACAATGTTTTCATTCAAAATATGAGTTTTCTTTTCATTCTTGAAAAGTTGCACTTTTGCCCCAAGTTATGCTCAGAAACACTGTTTAGAGCTCTTACAACGCCAGCAAACGCTGTTTTGAACGCCTTAATGCCAGCCTTACTACTTGTATGGAAATGCATGTGTAACATTACAAACATGATAAAACAGCTTGTTATCACATCCAAACACTGTTTTAGAACAAAATATGAGTTTTCAGTTCATTCTTCAAAAGTTGCACTTTTGCTCCAAGTTATGCTCAGAAACACTGTTTAGAGCGCTTACAGCGCCAGCAAACGCTGTTTTGAACGCCTTAATGCAAGCCTTACCTACTTGTTAGGAAATGCATGTGTAACATTACAAACATGATAAAACAGCTTGTTATCACATCCAAACACTGTTTTAGAACAAAATATGAGTTTTCAGTTCATTCTTCAAAAGTTGCACTTTTGCTCCAAGTTATGCTCAGAAACACTGTTTAGAGCGCTTACAGCGCCAGCAAACGCTGTTTTGAACGCCTTAATACAAGACTTACCTACTTGTTAGGAAATGCATGTGTAACATTACAAACATGATAAAACAGCTTGTTATCACATCCAAACACTGTTTTAGAACAAAATATGAGTTTTCAGTTCATTCTTCAAAAGTTGCACTTTTGCTCCAAGTTATGCTCAGAAACACTGTTTAGAGCGCTTACAGCGCCAGCAAACGCTGTTTTGAACGCCTTAATGCAAGCCTTACCTACTTGTTAGGAAATGCATGTGTAACATTACAAACATGATAAAACAGCTTGTTATCACATCCAAACACTGTTTTAGAACAAAATATGAGTTTTCAGTTCATTCTTCAAAAGTTGCACTTTTGCTCCAAGTTATGCTCAGAAACACTGTTTAGAGCGCTTACAGCGCCAGCAAACGCTGTTTTGAACGCCTTAATGCAAGCCTTACCTACTTGTTAGGAAATGCATGTGTAACATTACAAACATGATAAAACAGCTTGTTATCACATCCAAACACTGTTTTAGAACAAAATATGAGTTTTCAGTTCATTCTTCAAAAGTTGCACTTTTGCTCCAAGTTATGCTCAGAAACACTGTTTAGAGCGCTTACAGCGCCAGCAAACGCTGTTTTGAACGCCTTAATGCAAAACTTACTACTTGTTAGAAAATGGATGTGTAACATTACAAACATGATAAAACAGCTTGTTATCACATCCAAACAATGTTTTCATTCAAAATATGAGTTTTCTTTTCATTCTTGAAAAGTTGCACTTTTGCCCCAAGTTATGCTCAGAAACACTGTTTAGAGCTCTTACAACGCCAGCAAACGCTGTTTTGAACGCCTTAATGCCAGCCTTACTACTTGTATGGAAATGCATGTGTAACATTACAAACATGATAAAACAGCTTGTTATCACATCCAAACACTGTTTTAGAACAAAATATGAGTTTTCAGTTCATTCTTCAAAAGTTGCACTTTTGCTCCAAGTTATGCTCAGAAACACTGTTTAGAGCGCTTACAGCGCCAGCAAACGCTGTTTTGAACGCCTTAATACAAGACTTACCTACTTGTTAGGAAATGCATGTGTAACATTACGAACATGATAAAACAGCTTGTTATCACATCTAAACACTGTTTTGGAACAAAATATTAGTTTTCAGTTCATTCTTCAAAAGTTGCACTTTTGCTCCAAGTTATGCTCAGAAACACTGTTTAGAGCGCTTACAGCGCCAGCAAACGCTGTTTTGAACGCCTTAATACAAGACTTACCTACTTGTTAGGAAATGCATGTGTAACATTACAAACATGATAAAACAGCTTGTTATCACATCCAAACACTGTTTTAGAACAAAATATGAGTTTTCAGTTCATTCTTCAAAAGTTGCACTTTTGCCACAAGTTATGCTCAGAAACACTGTTTAGAGCTCTTACAACGCCAGCAAACGCTGTTTTGAACGCCTTAATGCAAGCCTTACTACTTGTTAGGAAATGCATGTGTAACATTACAAACATGATAAAACAGCTTGTTATCACATCCAAACACTGTTTTAGAACAAAATATGAGTTTTCAGTTCATTCTTCAAAAGTTGCAGTTTTGCCACAAGTTATGCTCAGAAACACTGTTTAGAGCTCTTACAACGCCAGCAAACGCTGTTTTGAACGCCTTAATGCAAGCCTTACCTACTTGTTAGGAAATGCATGTGTAACATTACAAACATGATAAAACAGCTTGTTATCACATCCAAACACTGTTTTCATTCAAAATATGAGTTTTCTTTTCATTCTTCAAAAGTTGCACTTTTGCCACAAGTTATGCTCAGAAACACTGTTTAGAGCGCTTACAGCGCCAGCAAACGCTGTTTTGAACGCCTTAATGCAAGACTTACTACTTGTTAGAAAATGGATGTGTAACATTACAAACATGATAAAACAGCTTGTTATCACATCCAAACACTGTTTTCATTCAAAATATGAGTTTTCTTTTCATTCTTGAAAAGTTGCACTTTTGCCCCAAGTTATGCTCAGAAACACTGTTTAGAGCTCTTACAACGCCAGCAAACGCTGTTTTGAACGCCTTAATGCCAGCCTTACTACTTGTATGGAAATGCATGTGTAACATTACAAACATGATAAAACAGCTTGTTATCACATCCAAACACTGTTTTAGAACAAAATATGAGTTTTCAGTTCATTCTTCAAAAGTTGCACTTTTGCTCCAAGTTATGCTCAGAAACACTGTTTAGAGCGCTTACAGCGCCAGCAAACGCTGTTTTGAACGCCTTAATGCAAGACTTACTACTTGTTAGAAAATGGATGTGTAACATTACAAACATGATAAAACAGCTTGTTATCACATCCAAACAATGTTTTCATTCAAAATATGAGTTTTCTTTTCATTCTTGAAAAGTTGCACTTTTGCCCCAAGTTATGCTCAGAAACACTGTTTAGAGCTCTTACAACGCCAGCAAACGCTGTTTTGAACGCCTTAATGCCAGCCTTACTACTTGTATGGAAATGCATGTGTAACATTACAAACATGATAAAACAGCTTGTTATCACATCCAAACACTGTTTTAGAACAAAATATGAGTTTTCAGTTCATTCTTCAAAAGTTGCACTTTTGCTCCAAGTTATGCTCAGAAACACTGTTTAGAGCGCTTACAGCGCCAGCAAACGCTGTTTTGAACGCCTTAATGCAAGCCTGACCTACTTGTTAGGAAATGCATGTGTAACATTACAAACATGATAAAACAGCTTGTTATCACATCCAAACACTGTTTTAGAACAAAATATGAGTTTTCAGTTCATTCTTCAAAAGTTGCACTTTTGCTCCAAGTTATGCTCAGAAACACTGTTTAGAGCGCTTACAGCGCCAGCAAACGCTGTTTTGAACGCCTTAATACAAGACTTACCTACTTGTTAGGAAATGCATGTGTAACATTACAAACATGATAAAACAGCTTGTTATCACATCCAAACACTGTTTTAGAACAAAATATGAGTTTTCAGTTCATTCTTCAAAAGTTGCACTTTTGCTCCAAGTTATGCTCAGAAACACTGTTTAGAGCGCTTACAGCGCCAGCAAACGCTGTTTTGAACGCCTTAATGCAAGCCTTACCTACTTGTTAGGAAATGCATGTGTAACATTACAAACATGATAAAACAGCTTGTTATCACATCCAAACACTGTTTTAGAACAAAATATGAGTTTTCAGTTCATTCTTCAAAAGTTGCACTTTTGCTCCAAGTTATGCTCAGAAACACTGTTTAGAGCGCTTACAGCGCCAGCAAACGCTGTTTTGAACGCCTTAATGCAAGCCTTACCTACTTGTTAGGAAATGCATGTGTAACATTACAAACATGATAAAACAGCTTGTTATCACATCCAAACACTGTTTTAGAACAAAATATGAGTTTTCAGTTCATTCTTCAAAAGTTGCACTTTTGCTCCACGTTATGCTCAGAAACACTGTTTAGAGCGCTTACAGCGCCAGCAAACGCTGTTTTGAACGCCTTAATACAAGACTTACTACTTGTTTGGAAATGCATGTGTAACATTACAAACATGATAAAACAGCTTGTTATCACATCCAAACACTGTTTTCATTCAAAATATGAGTTTTCTTTTCATTCTTCAAAAGTTGCACTTTTGCCACAAGTTATGCTCAGAAACACTGTTTAGAGCGCTTACAGCGCCAGCAAACGCTGTTTTGAACGCCTTAATGCAAGACTTACTACTTGTTAGAAAATGGATGTGTAACATTACAAACATGATAAAACAGCTTGTTATCACATCCAAACAATGTTTTCATTCAAAATATGAGTTTTCTTTTCATTCTTGAAAAGTTGCACTTTTGCCCCAAGTTATGCTCAGAAACACTGTTTAGAGCTCTTACAACGCCAGCAAACGCTGTTTTGAACGCCTTAATGCCAGCCTTACTACTTGTATGGAAATGCATGTGTAACATTACAAACATGATAAAACAGCTTGTTATCACATCCAAACACTGTTTTAGAACAAAATATGAGTTTTCAGTTCATTCTTCAAAAGTTGCACTTTTGCTCCAAGTTATGCTCAGAAACACTGTTTAGAGCGCTTACAGCGCCAGCAAACGCTGTTTTGAACGCCTTAATGCAAGCCTTACCTACTTGTTAGGAAATGCATGTGTAACATTACAAACATGATAAAACAGCTTGTTATCACATCCAAACACTGTTTTAGAACAAAATATGAGTTTTCAGTTCATTCTTCAAAAGTTGCACTTTTGCTCCAAGTTATGCTCAGAAACACTGTTTAGAGCGCTTACAGCGCCAGCAAACGCTGTTTTGAACGCCTTAATACAAGACTTACCTACTTGTTAGGAAATGCATGTGTAACATTACAAACATGATAAAACAGCTTGTTATCACATCCAAACACTGTTTTAGAACAAAATATGAGTTTTCAGTTCATTCTTCAAAAGTTGCACTTTTGCTCCAAGTTATGCTCAGAAACACTGTTTAGAGCGCTTACAGCGCCAGCAAACGCTGTTTTGAACGCCTTAATGCAAGCCTTACCTACTTGTTAGGAAATGCATGTGTAACATTACAAACATGATAAAACAGCTTGTTATCACATCCAAACACTGTTTTAGAACAAAATATGAGTTTTCAGTTCATTCTTCAAAAGTTGCACTTTTGCTCCAAGTTATGCTCAGAAACACTGTTTAGAGCGCTTACAGCGCCAGCAAACGCTGTTTTGAACGCCTTAATGCAAGCCTTACCTACTTGTTAGGAAATGCATGTGTAACATTACAAACATGATAAAACAGCTTGTTATCACATCCAAACACTGTTTTAGAACAAAATATGAGTTTTCAGTTCATTCTTCAAAAGTTGCACTTTTGCTCCAAGTTATGCTCAGAAACACTGTTTAGAGCGCTTACAGCGCCAGCAAACGCTGTTTTGAACGCCTTAATGCAAGACTTACTACTTGTTAGAAAATGGATGTGTAACATTACAAACATGATAAAACAGCTTGTTATCACATCCAAACAATGTTTTCATTCAAAATATGAGTTTTCTTTTCATTCTTGAAAAGTTGCACTTTTGCCCCAAGTTATGCTCAGAAACACTGTTTAGAGCTCTTACAACGCCAGCAAACGCTGTTTTGAACGCCTTAATGCCAGCCTTACTACTTGTATGGAAATGCATGTGTAACATTACAAACATGATAAAACAGCTTGTTATCACATCCAAACACTGTTTTGGAACAAAATATGAGTTTTCTTTTCATTCTTCAAAAGTTGCACTTTTGCCACAAGTTATGCTCAGAAACACTGTTTAGAGCGCTTACAGCGCCAGCAAACGCTGTTTTGAACGCCTTAATGCAAGACTTACTACTTGTTTGGAAATGCATGTGTAACATTACAAACATGATAAAACAGCTTGTTATCACATCCAAACACTGTTTTGGAACAAAATATGAGTTTTCTTTTCATTCTTCAAAAGTTGCACTTTTGCCACAAGTTATGCTCAGAAACACTGTTTAGAGCGCTAACAGCGCCAGCAAACGCTGTTTTGAACGCCTTAATACAAGACTTACTACTTGTTTGGAAATGCATGTGTAACATTACAAACATGATAAAACAGCTTGTTATCACATCCAAACACTGTTTTGGAACAAAATATGAGTTTTCTTTTCATTCTTCAAAAGTTGCACTTTTGCCACAAGTTATGCTCAGAAACACTGTTTAGAGCGCTTACAGCGCCAGCAAACACTGTTTTGAACGCCTTAATACAAGACTTACTACTTGTTTGGAAATGCATGTGTAACATTACAAACATGATAAAACAGCTTGCTATCACATCCAAACACTGTTTTGGAACAAAATATGAGTTGTCAGTTCATTCTTCAAAAGTTGCACTTTTGCCCCAAGTTATGCTCAGAAACACTGTTTAGAGCGTTTACAGAGCCAGCAAACGCTGTTTTGAACGCCTTAATACAAGACTTACTACTTGTTTGGAAATGCATGTGTAACATTACAAACATGATAAAACAGCTTGTTATCACGTCCAAACACTGTTTTGGAACAAAATATGAGTTTTCAGTTCATTCTTCAAAAGTTGCACTTTTGCTCCAAGTTATGCTCAGAAACACTGTTTAGAGCGCTTACAGCGCCAGCAAACGCTGTTTTGAACGCCTTAATACAAGACTTACTACTTGTTTGGAAATGCATGTGTAACATTACAAACATGATAAAACAGCTTGTTATCACATCCAAACACTGTTTTAGAACAAAATATGAGTTTTCAGTTCATTCTTCAAAAGTTGCACTTTTGCTCCAAGTTATGCTCAGAAACACTGTTTAGAGCGTTTACAGAGCCAGCAAACGCTGTTTTGAACGCCTAAATGCAAGACTTACTACTTGTTTGGAAATGCATGTGTAACATTACAAACATGATAAAACAGCTTGTTATCACATCCAAACACTGTTTTGGAACAAAATATGAGTTTTCAGTTCATTCTTCAAAAGTTGCACTTTTGCCACAAGTTATGCTCAGAAACACTGTTTAGAGCGCTAACAGCGCCAGCAAACGCTGTTTTGAACGCCTTAATACAAGACTTACTACTTGTTTGGAAATGCATGTGTAACATTACAAACATGATAAAACAGCTTGTTATCACATCCAAACACTGTTTTGGAACAAAATATGAGTTTTCTTTTCATTCTTCAAAAGTTGCACTTTTGCCACAAGTTATGCTCAGAAACACTGTTTAGAGCGTTTACAGAGCCAGCAAACGCTGTTTTGAACGCCTTAATACAAGACTTACTACTTGTTTGGAAATGCATGTGTAACATTACAAACATGATAAAACAGCTTGTTATCACGTCCAAACACTGTTTTGGAACAAAATATGAGTTTTCAGTTCATTCTTCAAAAGTTGCACTTTTGCTCCAAGTTATGCTCAGAAACACTGTTTAGAGCGTTTACAGAGCCAGCAAACGCTGTTTTGAACGCCTAAATGCAAGACTTACTACTTGTTTGGAAATGCATGTGTAACATTACAAACATGATAAAACAGCTTGTTATCACATCCAAACACTGTTTTGGAACAAAATATGAATTTTCTTTTCATTCTTCAAAAGTTGCACTTTTGCCACAAGTTATGCTCAGAAACACTGTTTAGAGCGCTAACAGCGCCAGCAAACGCTGTTTTGAACGCCTTAATACAAGACTTACTACTTGTTTGGAAATGCATGTGTAACATTACAAACATGATAAAACAGCTTGTTATCACGTCCAAACACTGTTTTGGAACAAAATATGAGTTTTCAGTTCATTCTTCAAAAGTTGCACTTTTGCCACAAGTTATGCTCAGAAACACTGTTTAGAGCGCTAACAGCGCCAGCAAACGCTGTTTTGAACGCCTTAATACAAGACTTACTACTTGTTTGGAAATGCATGTGTAACATTACAAACATGATAAAACAGCTTGTTATCACATCCAAACACTGTTTTGGAATAAAATATGAGTTTTCTTTTCATTCTTCAAAAGTTGCACTTTTGCCACAAGTTATGCTCAGAAACACTGTTTAGAGCGCTAACAGCGCCAGCAAACGCTGTTTTGAACGCCTTAATACAAGACTTACTACTTGTTTGGAAATGCATGTGTAACATTACAAACATGATAAAACAGCTTGTTATCACATCCAAACACTGTTTTGGAACAAAATATGAGTTTTCTTTTCATTCTTCAAAAGTTGCACTTTTGCCACAAGTTATGCTCAGAAACACTGTTTAGAGCGCTTACAGCGCCAGCAAACGCTGTTTTGAACGCCTTAATACAAGACTTACTACTTGTTTGGAAATGCATGTGTAACATTACAAACATGATAAAACAGCTTGCTATCACATCCAAACACTGTTTTGGAACAAAATATGAGTTGTCAGTTCATTCTTCAAAAGTTGCACTTTTGCCCCAAGTTATGCTCAGAAACACTGTTTAGAGCGTTTACAGAGCCAGCAAACGCTGTTTTGAACGCCTTAATACAAGACTTACTACTTGTTTGGAAATGCATGTGTAACATTACAAACATGATAAAACAGCTTGTTATCACGTCCAAACACTGTTTTGGAACAAAATATGAGTTTTCAGTTCATTCTTCAAAAGTTGCACTTTTGCTCCAAGTTATGCTCAGAAACACTGTTTAGAGCGTTTACAGAGCCAGCAAACGCTGTTTTGAACGCCTAAATGCAAGACTTACTACTTGTTTGGAAATGCATGTGTAACATTACAAACATGATAAAACAGCTTGTTATCACATCCAAACACTGTTTTGGAACAAAATATGAGTTTTCAGTTCATTCTTCAAAAGTTGCACTTTTGCTCCAAGTTATGCTCAGAAACACTGTTTAGAGCGCTTACAGCGCCAGCAAACGCTGTTTTGAACGCCTTAATACAAGACTTACTACTTGTTTGGAAATGCATGTGTAACATTACAAACATGATAAAACAGCTTGTTATCACATCCAAACACTGTTTTAGAACAAAATATGAGTTTTCAGTTCATTCTTCAAAAGTTGCACTTTTGCTCCAAGTTATGCTCAGAAACACTGTTTAGAGCGTTTACAGAGCCAGCAAACGCTGTTTTGAACGCCTAAATGCAAGACTTACTACTTGTTTGGAAATGCATGTGTAACATTACAAACATGATAAAACAGCTTGTTATCACATCCAAACACTGTTTTGGAACAAAATATGAGTTTTCTTTTCATTCTTCAAAAGTTGCACTTTTGCCACAAGTTATGCTCAGAAACACTGTTTAGAGCGCTTACAGCGCCAGCAAACGCTGTTTTGAACGCCTTAATGCAAGACTTACTACTTGTTTGGAAATGCATGTGTAACATTACAAACATGATAAAACAGCTTGTTATCACATCCAAACACTGTTTTGGAACAAAATATGAGTTTTCTTTTCATTCTTCAAAAGTTGCACTTTTGCCACAAGTTATGCTCAGAAACACTGTTTAGAGCGCTTACAGCGCCAGCAAACGCTGTTTTGAACGCCTTAATACAAGACTTACTACTTGTTTGGAAATGCATGTGTAACATTACAAACATGATAAAACAGCTTGCTATCACATCCAAACACTGTTTTGGAACAAAATATGAGTTGTCAGTTCATTCTTCAAAAGTTGCACTTTTGCCCCAAGTTATGCTCAGAAACACTGTTTAGAGCGTTTACAGAGCCAGCAAACGCTGTTTTGAACGCCTTAATACAAGACTTACTACTTGTTTGGAAATGCATGTGTAACATTACAAACATGATAAAACAGCTTGTTATCACGTCCAAACACTGTTTTGGAACAAAATATGAGTTTTCAGTTCATTCTTCAAAAGTTGCACTTTTGCTCCAAGTTATGCTCAGAAACACTGTTTAGAGCGTTTACAGAGCCAGCAAACGCTGTTTTGAACGCCTAAATGCAAGACTTACTACTTGTTTGGAAATGCATGTGTAACATTACAAACATGATAAAACAGCTTGTTATCACATCCAAACACTGTTTTGGAACAAAATATGAGTTTTCAGTTCATTCTTCAAAAGTTGCACTTTTGCTCCAAGTTATGCTCAGAAACACTGTTTAGAGCGCTTACAGCGCCAGCAAACGCTGTTTTGAACGCCTTAATACAAGACTTACTACTTGTTTGGAAATGCATGTGTAACATTACAAACATGATAAAACAGCTTGTTATCACATCCAAACACTGTTTTAGAACAAAATATGAGTTTTCAGTTCATTCTTCAAAAGTTGCACTTTTGCTCCAAGTTATGCTCAGAAACACTGTTTAGAGCGTTTACAGAGCCAGCAAACGCTGTTTTGAACGCCTAAATGCAAGACTTACTACTTGTTTGGAAATGCATGTGTAACATTACAAACATGATAAAACAGCTTGTTATCACATCCAAACACTGTTTTGGAACAAAATATGAGTTTTCTTTTCATTCTTCAAAAGTTGCACTTTTGCCACAAGTTATGCTCAGAAACACTGTTTAGAGCGCTTACAGCGCCAGCAAACGCTGTTTTGAACGCCTTAATGCAAGACTTACTACTTGTTTGGAAATGCATGTGTAACATTACAAACATGATAAAACAGCTTGTTATCACATCCAAACACTGTTTTGGAACAAAATATGAGTTTTCTTTTCATTCTTCAAAAGTTGCACTTTTGCCACAAGTTATGCTCAGAAACACTGTTTAGAGCGCTAACAGCGCCAGCAAACGCTGTTTTGAACGCCTTAATACAAGACTTACTACTTGTTTGGAAATGCATGTGTAACATTACAAACATGATAAAACAGCTTGTTATCACATCCAAACACTGTTTTGGAACAAAATATGAGTTTTCTTTTCATTCTTCAAAAGTTGCACTTTTGCCACAAGTTATGCTCAGAAACACTGTTTAGAGCGCTTACAGCGCCAGCAAACGCTGTTTTGAACGCCTTAATACAAGACTTACTACTTGTTTGGAAATGCATGTGTAACATTACAAACATGATAAAACAGCTTGCTATCACATCCAAACACTGTTTTGGAACAAAATAAGAGTTGTCAGTTCATTCTTCAAAAGTTGCACTTTTGCCCCAAGTTATGCTCAGAAACACTGTTTAGAGCGTCTACAGAGCCAGCAAACGCTGTTTTGAACGCCTTAATACAAGACTTACTACTTGTTTGGAAATGCATGTGTAACATTACAAACATGATAAAACAGCTTGTTATCACGTCCAAACACTGTTTTGGAACAAAATATGAGTTTTCAGTTCATTCTTCAAAAGTTGCACTTTTGCTCCAAGTTATGCTCAGAAACACTGTTTAGAGCGCTTACAGCGCCAGCAAACGCTGTTTTGAACGCCTTAATACAAGACTTACTACTTGTTTGGAAATGCATGTGTAACATTACAAACATGATAAAACAGCTTGTTATCACATCCAAACACTGTTTTAGAACAAAATATGAGTTTTCAGTTCATTCTTCAAAAGTTGCACTTTTGCTCCAAGTTATGCTCAGAAACACTGTTTAGAGCGTTTACAGAGCCAGCAAACGCTGTTTTGAACGCCTAAATGCAAGACTTACTACTTGTTTGGAAATGCATGTGTAACATTACAAACATGATAAAACAGCTTGTTATCACATCCAAACACTGTTTTGGAACAAAATATGAGTTTTCTTTTCATTCTTCAAAAGTTGCACTTTTGCCACAAGTTATGCTCAGAAACACTGTTTAGAGCGCTTACAGCGCCAGCAAACGCTGTTTTGAACGCCTTAATACAAGACTTACTACTTGTTTGGAAATGCATGTGTAACATTACAAACATGATAAAACAGCTTGCTATCACATCCAAACACTGTTTTGGAACAAAATATGAGTTGTCAGTTCATTCTTCAAAAGTTGCACTTTTGCCCCAAGTTATGCTCAGAAACACTGTTTAGAGCGTTTACAGAGCCAGCAAACGCTGTTTTGAACGCCTTAATACAAGACTTACTACTTGTTTGGAAATGCATGTGTAACATTACAAACATGATAAAACAGCTTGTTATCACATCCAAACACTGTTTTGGAACAAAATATGAATTTTCTTTTCATTCTTCAAAAGTTGCACTTTTGCCACAAGTTATGCTCAGAAACACTGTTTAGAGCGCTAACAGCGCCAGCAAACGCTGTTTTGAACGCCTTAATACAAGACTTACTACTTGTTTGGAAATGCATGTGTAACATTACAAACATGATAAAACAGCTTGTTATCACGTCCAAACACTGTTTTGGAACAAAATATGAGTTTTCAGTTCATTCTTCAAAAGTTGCACTTTTGCCACAAGTTATGCTCAGAAACACTGTTTAGTGCGCTAACAGCGCCAGCAAACGCTGTTTTGAACGCCTTAATAAAAGACTTACTACTTGTTTGGAAATGCATGTGTAACATTACAAACATGATAAAACAGCTTGTTATCACATCCAAACACTGTTTTGGAACAAAATATGAGTTTTCTTTTCATTCTTCAAAAGTTGCACTTTTGCCACAAGTTATGCTCAGAAACACTGTTTAGAGCGCTAACAGCGCCAGCAAACGCTGTTTTGAACGCCTTAATACAAGACTTACTACTTGTTTGGAAATGCATGTGTAACATTACAAACATGATAAAACAGCTTGTTATCACATCCAAACACTGTTTTGGAACAAAATATGAGTTTTCTTTTCATTCTTCAAAAGTTGCACTTTTGCCACAAGTTATGCTCAGAAACACTGTTTAGAGCGCTAACAGCGCCAGCAAACGCTGTTTTGAACGCCTTAATACAAGACTTACTACTTGTTTGGAAATGCATGTGTAACATTACAAACATGATAAAACAGCTTGTTATCACATCCAAACACTGTTTTAGAACAAAATATGAGTTTTCAGTTCATTCTTCAAAAGTTGCACTTTTGCTCCAAGTTATGCTCAGAAACACTGTTTAGAGCGTTTACAGAGCCAGCAAACGCTGTTTTGAACGCCTAAATGCAAGACTTACTACTTGTTTGGAAATGCATGTGTAACATTACAAACATGATAAAACAGCTTGTTATCACATCCAAACACTGTTTTGGAACAAAATATGAGTTTTCTTTTCATTCTTCAAAAGTTGCACTTTTGCCACAAGTTATGCTCAGAAACACTGTTTAGAGCGCTTACAGCGCCAGCAAACGCTGTTTTGAACGCCTTAATACAAGACTTACTACTTGTTTGGAAATGCATGTGTAACATTACAAACATGATAAAACAGCTTGCTATCACATCCAAACACTGTTTTGGAACAAAATATGAGTTGTCAGTTCATTCTTCAAAAGTTGCACTTTTGCCCCAAGTTATGCTCAGAAACACTGTTTAGAGCGTTTACAGAGCCAGCAAACGCTGTTTTGAACGCCTTAATACAAGACTTACTACTTGTTTGGAAATGCATGTGTAACATTACAAACATGATAAAACAGCTTGTTATCACATCCAAACACTGTTTTGGAACAAAATATGAATTTTCTTTTCATTCTTCAAAAGTTGCACTTTTGCCACAAGTTATGCTCAGAAACACTGTTTAGAGCGCTAACAGCGCCAGCAAACGCTGTTTTGAACGCCTTAATACAAGACTTACTACTTGTTTGGAAATGCATGTGTAACATTACAAACATGATAAAACAGCTTGTTATCACGTCCAAACACTGTTTTGGAACAAAATATGAGTTTTCAGTTCATTCTTCAAAAGTTGCACTTTTGCCACAAGTTATGCTCAGAAACACTGTTTAGTGCGCTAACAGCGCCAGCAAACGCTGTTTTGAACGCCTTAATAAAAGACTTACTACTTGTTTGGAAATGCATGTGTAACATTACAAACATGATAAAACAGCTTGTTATCACATCCAAACACTGTTTTGGAACAAAATATGAGTTTTCTTTTCATTCTTCAAAAGTTGCACTTTTGCCACAAGTTATGCTCAGAAACACTGTTTAGAGCGCTAACAGCGCCAGCAAACGCTGTTTTGAACGCCTTAATACAAGACTTACTACTTGTTTGGAAATGCATGTGTAACATTACAAACATGATAAAACAGCTTGTTATCACATCCAAACACTGTTTTGGAACAAAATATGAGTTTTCTTTTCATTCTTCAAAAGTTGCACTTTTGCCACAAGTTATGCTCAGAAACACTGTTTAGAGCGCTAACAGCGCCAGCAAACGCTGTTTTGAACGCCTTAATACAAGACTTACTACTTGTTTGGAAATGCATGTGTAACATTACAAACATGATAAAACAGCTTGTTATCACATCCAAACACTGTTTTGGAACAAAATATGAGTTTTCAGTTCATTCTTCAAAAGTTGCACTTTTGCTCCAAGTTATGCTCAGAAACACTGTTTAGAGCGCTTACAGCGCCAGCAAACGCGGTTTTGAACGCCTTAATACAAGACTTACTACTTGTTTGGAAATGCATGTGTAACATTACAAACATGATAAAACAGCTTGCTATCACATCCAAACACTGTTTTGGAACAAAATATGAGTTTTCTTTTCATTCTTCAAAAGTTGCACTTTTGCCACAAGTTATGCTCAGAAACACTGTTTAGAGCGCTAACAGCGCCAGCAAACGCTGTTTTGAACGCCTTAATACAAGACTTACTACTTGTTTGGAAATGCATGTGTAACATTACAAACATGATAAAACAGCTTGTTATCACATCCAAACACTGTTTTGGAACAAAATATGAGTTTTCTTTTCATTCTTCAAAAGTTGCACTTTTGCCACAAGTTATGCTCAGAAACACTGTTTAGAGCGCTTACAGCGCCAGCAAACGCTGTTTTGAACGCCTTAATACAAGACTTACTACTTGTTTGGAAATGCATGTGTAACATTACAAACATGATAAAACAGCTTGCTATCACATCCAAACACTGTTTTGGAACAAAATATGAGTTGTCAGTTCATTCTTCAAAAGTTGCACTTTTGCCCCAAGTTATGCTCAGAAACACTGTTTAGAGCGTTTACAGAGCCAGCAAACGCTGTTTTGAACGCCTTAATACAAGACTTACTACTTGTTTGGAAATGCATGTGTAACATTACAAACATGATAAAACAGCTTGTTATCACGTCCAAACACTGTTTTGGAACAAAATATGAGTTTTCAGTTCATTCTTCAAAAGTTGCACTTTTGCTCCAAGTTATGCTCAGAAACACTGTTTAGAGCGCTTACAGCGCCAGCAAACGCTGTTTTGAACGCCTTAATACAAGACTTACTACTTGTTTGGAAATGCATGTGTAACATTACAAACATGATAAAACAGCTTGTTATCACATCCAAACACTGTTTTGGAACAAAATATGAGTTGTCAGTTCATTCTTCAAAAGTTGCACTTTTGCCCCAAGTTATGCTCAGAAACACTGTTTAGAGCGTTTACAGAGCCAGCAAACGCTGTTTTACGCCTTAATACAAGACTTACTACTTGTTTGGAAATGCATGTGTAACATTACAAACATGATAAAACAGCTTGCTATCACATCCAAACACTGTTTTGGAACAAAATATGAGTTTTCAGTTCATTCTTCAAAAGTTGCACTTTTGCTCCAAGTTATGCTCAGAAACACTGTTTAGAGCGCTTACAGCGCCAGCAAACGCGGTTTTGAACGCCTTAATACAAGACTTACTACTTGTTTGGAAATGCATGTGTAACATTACAAACATGATAAAACAGCTTGTTATCACATCCAAACACTGTTTTGGAACAAAATATGAGTTTTCAGTTCATTCTTCAAAAGTTGCACTTTTGCCACAAGTTATGCTCAGAAACACTGTTTAGAGCGCTAACAGCGCCAGCAAACGCTGTTTTGAACGCCTAAATGCAAGACTTACTACTTGTTTGGAAATGCATGTGTAACATTACAAACATGATAAAACAGCTTGTTATCACATCCAAACACTGTTTTCATTCAAAATATGAGTTTTCTTTTCATTCTTCAAAAGTTGCACTTTTGCCACAAGTTATGCTCAGAAACACTGTTTAGAGCGCTTACAGCGCCAGCAAACGCTGTTTTGAACGCCTTAATACAAGACTTACTACTTGTTTGGAAATGCATGTGTAACATTACAAACATGATAAAACAGCTTGCTATCACATCCAAACACTGTTTTGGAACAAAATATGAGTTTTCTTTTCATTCTTCAAAAGTTGCACTTTTGCCACAAGTTATGCTCAGAAACACTGTTTAGAGCGCTTACAGCGCCAGCAAACGCTGTTTTGAACGCCTTAATACAAGACTTACTACTTGTTTGGAAATGCATGTGTAACATTACAAACATGATAAAACAGCTTGCTATCACATCCAAACACTGTTTTGGAACAAAATATGAGTTTTCAGTTCATTCTTCAAAAGTTGCACTTTTGCTCCAAGTTATGCTCAGAAACACTGTTTAGAGCGTTTACAGAGCCAGCAAACGCTGTTTTGAACGCCTAAATGCAAGACTTACTACTTGTTTGGAAATGCATGTGTAACATTACAAACATGATAAAACAGCTTGTTATCACATCCAAACACTGTTTTGGAACAAAATATGAGTTGTCAGTTCATTCTTCAAAAGTTGCACTTTTGCCCCAAGTTATGCTCAGAAACACTGTTTAGAGCGTTTACAGAGCCAGCAAACGCTGTTTTGAACGCCTTAATACAAGACTTACTACTTGTTTGGAAATGCATGTGTAACATTACAAACATGATAAAACAGCTTGTTATCACGTCCAAACACTGTTTTGGAACAAAATATGAGTTTTCAGTTCATTCTTCAAAAGTTGCACTTTTGCCACAAGTTATGCTCAGAAACACTGTTTAGAGCGCTAACAGTGCCAGCAAACGCTGTTTTGAATGCCTTAATACAAGACTTACTACTTGTTTGGAAATGCATGTGTAACATTACAAACATGATAAAACAGCTTGTTATCACATCCAAACACTGTTTTGGAACAAAATATGAGTTGTCAGTTCATTCTTCAAAAGTTGCACTTTTGCCACAAGTTATGCTCAGAAACACTGTTTAGAGCGTTTACAGAGCCAGCAAACACTGTTTTGAATGCCTTAATACAAGACTTACTACTTGTTTGGAAATGCATGTGTAACATTACAAACATGATAAAACAGCTTGTTATCACATCCAAACACTGTTTTGGAACAAAATATGAGTTTTCAGTTCATTCTTCAAAAGTTGCACTTTTGCCACAAGTTATGCTCAGAAACACTGTTTAGAGCGCTAACAGCACCAGCAAACGCTGTTTTGAACGCCTTAATACAAGACTTACTACTTGTTTGGAAATGCATGTGTAACATTACAAACATGATAAAACAGCTTGTTATCACATCCAAACACTGTTTTGGAACAAAATATGAGTTTTCTTTTCATTCTTCAAAAGTTGCACTTTTGCCACAAGTTATGCTCAGAAACACTGTTTAGAGCGCTTACAGCGCCAGCAAACGCTGTTTTGAACGCCTTAATACAAGACTTACTACTTGTTTGGAAATGCATGTGTAACATTACAAACATGATAAAACAGCTTGCTATCACATCCAAACACTGTTTTGGAACAAAATATGAGTTTTCAGTTCATTCTTCAAAAGTTGCACTTTTGCCACAAGTTATGCTCAGAAACACTGTTTAGAGCGTTTACAGAGCCAGCAAACGCTGTTTTGAACGCCTAAATGCAAGACTTACTACTTGTTTGGAAATGCATGTGTAACATTACAAACATGATAAAACAGCTTGTTATCACATCCAAACACTGTTTTGGAACAAAATATGAGTTGTCAGTTCATTCTTCAAAAGTTGCACTTTTGCCCCAAGTTATGCTCAGAAACACTGTTTAGAGCGTTTACAGAGCCAGCAAACGCTGTTTTGAACGCCTTAATACAAGACTTACTACTTGTTTGGAAATGCATGTGTAACATTACAAACATGATAAAACAGCTTGTTATCACATCCAAACACTGTTTTGGAACAAAATATGAGTTGTCAGTTCATTCTTCAAAAGTTGCACTTTTGCCACAAGTTATGCTCAGAAACACTGTTTAGAGCGTTTACAGAGCCAGCAAACGCTGTTTTGAACGCCTTAATACAAGACTTACTACTTGTTTGGAAATGCATGTGTAACATTATAAACATGATAAAACAGCTTGCTATCACATCCAAACACTGTTTTGGAACAAAATATGAGTTTTCAGTTCATTCTTCAAAAGTTGCACTTTTGCTCCAAGTTATGCTCAGAAACACTGTTTAGAGCGTTTACAGAGCCAGCAAACGCTGTTTTGAACGCCTAAATGCAAGACTTACTACTTGTTTGGAAATGCATGTGTAACATTACAAACATGATAAAACAGCTTGTTATCACATCCAAACACTGTTTTGGAACAAAATATGAGTTGTCAGTTCATTCTTCAAAAGTTGCACTTTTGCCCCAAGTTATGCTCAGAAACACTGTTTAGAGCGTTTACAGAGCCAGCAAACGCTGTTTTGAACGCCTTAATACAAGACTTACTACTTGTTTGGAAATGCATGTGTAACATTACAAACATGATAAAACAGCTTGTTATCACGTCCAAACACTGTTTTGGAACAAAATATGAGTTTTCAGTTCATTCTTCAAAAGTTGCACTTTTGCCACAAGTTATGCTCAGAAACACTGTTTAGAGCGCTAACAGCGCCAGCAAACGCTGTTTTGAATGCCTTAATACAAGACTTACTACTTGTTTGGAAATGCATGTGTAACATTACAAACATGATAAAACAGCTTGTTATCACATCCAAACACTGTTTTGGAACAAAATATGAGTTGTCAGTTCATTCTTCAAAAGTTGCACTTTTGCCACAAGTTATGCTCAGAAACACTGTTTAGAGCGTTTACAGAGCCAGCAAACGCTGTTTTGAATGCCTTAATACAAGACTTACTACTTGTTTGGAAATGCATGTGTAACATTACAAACATGATAAAACAGCTTGTTATCACATCCAAACACTGTTTTGGAACAAAATATGAGTTTTCAGTTCATTCTTCAAAAGTTGCACTTTTGCCACAAGTTATGCTCAGAAACACTGTTTAGAGCGCTAACAGCGCCAGCAAACGCTGTTTTGAACGCCTAAATGCAAGACTTACTACTTGTTTGGAAATGCATGTGTAACATTACAAACATGATAAAACAGCTTGTTATCACATCCAAACACTGTTTTCATTCAAAATATGAGTTTTCTTTTCATTCTTCAAAAGTTGCACTTTTGCCACAAGTTATGCACAGAAACACTGTTTAGAGCGCTTACAGCGCCAGCAAACGCTGTTTTGAACGCCTTAATACAAGACTTACTACTTGTTTGGAAATGCATGTGTAACATTACAAACATGATAAAACAGCTTGTTATCACATCCAAACACTGTTTTGGAACAAAATATGAGTTGTCAGTTCATTCTTCAAAAGTTGCACTTTTGCCCCAAGTTATGCTCAGAAACACTGTTTAGAGCGTTTACAGAGCCAGCAAACGCTGTTTTGAACGCCTTAATACAAGACTTACTACTTGTTTGGAAATGCATGTGTAACATTACAAACATGATAAAACAGCTTGTTATCACGTCCAAACAATGTTTTGGAACAAAATATGAGTTTTCAGTTCATTCTTCAAAAGTTGCACTTTTGCCACAAGTTATGCTCAGAAACACTGTTTAGAGCGCTAACAGCGCCAGCAAACGCTGTTTTGAATGCCTTAATACAAGACTTACTACTTGTTTGGAAATGCATGTGTAACATTACAAACATGATAAAACAGCTTGTTATCACATCCAAACACTGTTTTGGAACAAAATATGAGTTGTCAGTTCATTCTTCAAAAGTTGCACTTTTGCCACAAGTTATGCTCAGAAACACTGTTTAGAGCGTTTACAGAGCCAGCAAACGCTGTTTTGAATGCCTTAATACAAGACTTACTACTTGTTTGGAAATGCATGTGTAACATTACAAACATGATAAAACAGCTTGTTATCACATCCAAACACTGTTTTGGAACAAAATATGAGTTTTCAGTTCATTCTTCAAAAGTTGCACTTTTGCCACAAGTTATGCTCAGAAACACTGTTTAGAGCGCTAACAGCGCCAGCAAACGCTGTTTTGAACGCCTAAATGCAAGACTTACTACTTGTTTGGAAATGCATGTGTAACATTACAAACATGATAAAACAGCTTGTTATCACATCCAAACACTGTTTTCATTCAAAATATGAGTTTTCTTTTCATTCTTCAAAAGTTGCACTTTTGCCACAAGTTATGCACAGAAACACTGTTTAGAGCGCTTACAGCGCCAGCAAACGCTGTTTTGAACGCCTTAATACAAGACTTACTACTTGTTTGGAAATGCATGTGTAACATTACAAACATGATAAAACAGCTTGTTATCACATCCAAACACTGTTTTAGAACAAAATATGAGTTTTCAGTTCATTCTTCAAAAGTTGCACTTTTGCTCCAAGTTATGCTCAGAAACACTGTTTAGAGCGTTTACAGAGCCAGCAAACGCTGTTTTGAATGCCTAAATGCAAGACTTACCACTTGTTTGGAAATGCATGTGTAACATTACAAACATGATAAAACAGCTTGTTATCACATCCAAACACTGTTTTGGAACAAAATATGAGTTTTCTTTTCATTCTTCAAAAGTTGCACTTTTGCCACAAGTTATGCTCAGAAACACTGTTTAGAGCGCTAACAGCGCCAGCAAACGCTGTTTTGAACGCCTTAATACAAGACTTACTACTTGTTTGGAAATGCATGTGTCACATTACAAACATGATAAAACAGCTTGTTATCACGTCCAAACACTGTTTTGGAACAAAATATGAGTTTTCAGTTCATTCTTCAAAAGTTGCACTTTTGCTCCAAGTTATGCTCAGAAACACTGTTTAGAGCGCTTACAGCGCCAGCAAACGCGGTTTTGAACGCCTTAATACAAGACTTACTACTTGTTTGGAAATGCATGTGTAACATTACAAACATGATAAAACAGCTTGCTATCACATCCAAACACTGTTTTGGAACAAATTATGAGTTTTCAGTTCATTCTTCAAAAGTTGCACTTTTGCTCCAAGTTATGCACAGAAACACTGTTTAGAGCGTTTACAGAGCCAGCAAACGCTGTTTTGAATGCCTAAATGCAAGACTTACCACTTGTTTGGAAATGCATGTGTAACATTACAAACATGATAAAACAGCTTGTTATCACATCCAAACACTGTTTTGGAACAAAATATGAGTTTTCTTTTCATTCTTCAAAAGTAGCACTTTTGCCACAAGTTATGCTCAGAAACACTGTTTAGAGCGCTAACAGCGCCAGCAAACGCTGTTTTGAACGCCTTAATACAAGACTTACTACTTGTTTGGAAATGCATGTGTAACATTACAAACATGATAAAACAGCTTGTTATCACATCCAAACACTGTTTTGGAACAAAATATGAGTTGTCAGTTCATTCTTCAAAAGTTGCACTTTTGCCACAAGTTATGCTCAGAAACACTGTTTAGAGCGTTTACAGAGCCAGCAAACGCTGTTTTGAACGCCTTAATACAAGACTTACTACTTGTTTGGAAATGCATGTGTAACATTACAAACATGATAAAACAGCTTGTTATCACGTCCAAACACTGTTTTGGAACAAAATATGAGTTTTCAGTTCATTCTTCAAAAGTTGCACTTTTGCCACAAGTTATGCTCAGAAACACTGTTTAGAGCGCTAACAGCGCCAGCAAACGCTGTTTTGAATGCCTTAATACAAGACTTACTACTTGTTTGGAAATGCATGTGTAACATTACAAACATGATAAAACAGCTTGTTATCACATCCAAACACTGTTTTGGAACAAAATATGAGTTGTCAGTTCATTCTTCAAAAGTTGCACTTTTGCCACAAGTTATGCTCAGAAACACTGTTTAGAGCGTTTACAGAGCCAGCAAACGCTGTTTTGAATGCCTTAATACAAGACTTACTACTTGTTTGGAAATGCATGTGTAACATTACAAACATGATAAAACAGCTTGTTATCACATCCAAACACTGTTTTGGAACAAAATATGAGTTTTCAGTTCATTCTTCAAAAGTTGCACTTTTGCCACAAGTTATGCTCAGAAACACTGTTTAGAGCGCTAACAGCGCCAGCAAACGCTGTTTTGAACGCCTAAATGCAAGACTTACTACTTGTTTGGAAATGCATGTGTAACATTACAAACATGATAAAACAGCTTGTTATCACATCCAAACACTGTTTTCATTCAAAATATGAGTTTTCTTTTCATTCTTCAAAAGTTGCACTTTTGCCACAAGTTATGCTCAGAAACACTGTTTAGAGCGCTTACAGCGCCAGCAAACGCTGTTTTGAACGCCTTAATACAAGACTTACTACTTGTTTGGAAATGCATGTGTAACATTACAAACATGATAAAACAGCTTGTTATCACATCCAAACACTGTTTTAGAACAAAATATGAGTTTTCAGTTCATTCTTCAAAAGTTGCACTTTTGCTCCAAGTTATGCTCAGAAACACTGTTTAGAGCGTTTACAGAGCCAGCAAACGCTGTTTTGAATGCCTAAATGCAAGACTTACCACTTGTTTGGAAATGCATGTGTAACATTACAAACATGATAAAACAGCTTGTTATCACATCCAAACACTGTTTTGGAACAAAATATGAGTTTTCTTTTCATTCTTCAAAAGTTGCACTTTTGCCACAAGTTATGCTCAGAAACACTGTTTAGAGCGCTAACAGCGCCAGCAAACGCTGTTTTGAACGCCTTAATACAAGACTTACTACTTGTTTGGAAATGCATGTGTAACATTACAAACATGATAAAACAGCTTGCTATCACATCCAAACACAATTTGGAACAAAATATGAGTTTTCAGTTCATTCTTCAAAAGTTGCACTTTTGCTCCAAGTTATGCTCAGAAACACTGTTTAGAGCGTTTACAGAGCCAGCAAACGCTGTTTTGAACGCCTAAATGCAAGACTTACTACTTGTTTGGAAATGCATGTGTAACATTACAAACATGATAAAACAGCTTGTTATCACATCCAAACACTGTTTTGGAACAAAATATGAGTTGTCAGTTCATTCTTCAAAAGTTGCACTTTTGCCACAAGTTATGCTCAGAAACACTGTTTAGAGCGTTTACAGAGCCAGCAAACGCTGTTTTGAACGCCTTAATACAAGACTTACTACTTGTTTGGAAATGCATGTGTAACATTACAAACATGATAAAACAGCTTGTTATCACGTCCAAACACTGTTTTGGAACAAAATATGAGTTTTCAGTTCATTCTTCAAAAGTTGCACTTTTGCCACAAGTTATGCTCAGAAACACTGTTTAGAGCGCTAACAGCGCCAGCAAAACGCTGTTTTGAATGCCTTAATACAAGACTTACTACTTGTTTGGAAATGCATGTGTAACATTACAAACATGATAAAACAGCTTGTTATCACATCCAAACACTGTTTTGGAACAAAATATGAGTTGTCAGTTCATTCTTCAAAAGTTGCACTTTTGCCCCAAGTTATGCTCAGAAACACTGTTTAGAGCGTTTACAGAGCCAGCAAACGCTGTTTTGAACGCCTTAATACAAGACTTACTACTTGTTTGGAAATGCATGTGTAACATTACAAACATGATAAAACAGCTTGTTATCACGTCCAAACACTGTTTTGGAACAAAATATGAGTTTTCAGTTCATTCTTCAAAAGTTGCACTTTTGCCACAAGTTATGCTCAGAAACACTGTTTAGAGCGCTAACAGCGCCAGCAAACGCTGTTTTGAATGCCTTAATACAAGACTTACTACTTGTTTGGAAATGCATGTGTAACATTACAAACATGATAAAACAGCTTGTTATCACATCCAAACACTGTTTTGGAACAAAATATGAGTTGTCAGTTCATTCTTCAAAAGTTGCACTTTTGCCACAAGTTATGCTCAGAAACACTGTTTAGAGCGTTTACAGAGCCAGCAAACGCTGTTTTGAATGCCTTAATACAAGACTTACTACTTGTTTGGAAATGCATGTGTAACATTACAAACATGATAAAACAGCTTGTTATCACATCCAAACACTGTTTTGGAACAAAATATGAGTTTTCAGTTCATTCTTCAAAAGTTGCACTTTTGCCACAAGTTATGCTCAGAAACACTGTTTAGAGCGCTAACAGCGCCAGCAAACGCTGTTTTGAACGCCTAAATGCAAGACTTACTACTTGTTTGGAAATGCATGTGTAACATTACAAACATGATAAAACAGCTTGTTATCACATCCAAACACTGTTTTCATTCAAAATATGAGTTTTCTTTTCATTCTTCAAAAGTTGCACTTTTGCCACAAGTTATGCTCAGAAACACTGTTTAGAGCGCTTACAGCGCCAGCAAACGCTGTTTTGAACGCCTTAATACAAGACTTACTACTTGTTTGGAAATGCATGTGTAACATTACAAACATGATAAAACAGCTTGTTATCACATCCAAACACTGTTTTAGAACAAAATATGAGTTTTCAGTTCATTCTTCAAAAGTTGCACTTTTGCTCCAAGTTATGCTCAGAAACACTGTTTAGAGCGTTTACAGAGCCAGCAAACGCTGTTTTGAATGCCTAAATGCAAGACTTACCACTTGTTTGGAAATGCATGTGTAACATTACAAACATGATAAAACAGCTTGTTATCACATCCAAACACTGTTTTGGAACAAAATATGAGTTTTCTTTTCATTCTTCAAAAGTTGCACTTTTGCCACAAGTTATGCTCAGAAACACTGTTTAGAGCGCTAACAGCGCCAGCAAACGCTGTTTTGAACGCCTTAATACAAGACTTACTACTTGTTTGGAAATGCATGTGTAACATTACAAACATCATAAAACAGCTTGCTATCACATCCAAACACTGTTTTGGAACAAAATATGAGTTTTCTTTTCATTCTTCAAAAGTTGCACTTTTGCTCCAAGTTATGCTCAGAAACACTGTTTAGAGCGTTTACAGAGCCAGCAAACGCTGTTTTGAATGCCTAAATGCAAGACTTACCACTTGTTTGGAAATGCATGTGTAACATTACAAACATGATAAAACAGCTTGTTATCACATCCAAACACTGTTTTGGAACAAAATATGAGTTTTCTTTTCATTCTTCAAAAGTTGCACTTTTGCCACAAGTTATGCTCAGAAACACTGTTTAGAGCGCTAACAGCGCCAGCAAACGCTGTTTTGAACGCCTTAATACAAGACTTACTACTTGTTTGGAAATGCATGTGTAACATTACAAACATGATAAAACAGCTTGCTATCACATCCAAACACTGTTTTGGAACAAAATATGAGTTTTCTTTTCATTCTTCAAAAGTTGCACTTTTGCCACAAGTTATGCTCAGAAACACTGTTTAGAGCGCTTACAGCGCCAGCAAACGCTGTTTTGAACGCCTTAATACAAGACTTACTACTTGTTTGGAAATGCATGTGTAACATTACAAACATGATAAAACAGCTTGCTATCACATCCAAACACTGTTTTGGAACAAAATATGAGTTTTCAGTTCATTCTTCAAAAGTTGCACTTTTGCTCCAAGTTATGCTCAGAAACACTGTTTAGAGCGTTTACAGAGCCAGCAAACGCTGTTTTGAACGCCTAAATGCAAGACTTACTACTTGTTTGGAAATGCATGTGTAACATTACAAACATGATAAAACAGCTTGTTATCACATCCAAACACTGTTTTGGAACAAAATATGAGTTTTCAGTTCATTCTTCAAAAGTTGCACTTTTGCCACAAGTTATGCTCAGAAACACTGTTTAGAGCGCTAACAGCGCCAGCAAACGCTGTTTTGAACGCCTAAATGCAAGACTTACTACTTGTTTGGAAATGCATGTGTAACATTACAAACATGATAAAACAGCTTGTTATCACATCCAAACACTGTTTTCATTCAAAATATGAGTTTTCTTTTCATTCTTCAAAAGTTGCACTTTTGCCACAAGTTATGCTCAGAAACACTGTTTAGAGCGCTTACAGCGCCAGCAAACGCTGTTTTGAACGCCTTAATACAAGACTTACTACTTGTTTGGAAATGCATGTGTAACATTACAAACATGATAAAACAGCTTGTTATCACATCCAAACACTGTTTTAGAACAAAATATGAGTTTTCAGTTCATTCTTCAAAAGTTGCACTTTTGCTCCAAGTTATGCTCAGAAACACTGTTTAGAGCGTTTACAGAGCCAGCAAACGCTGTTTTGAATGCCTAAATGCAAGACTTACCACTTGTTTGGAAATGCATGTGTAACATTACAAACATGATAAAACAGCTTGTTATCACATCCAAACACTGTTTTGGAACAAAATATGAGTTTTCTTTTCATTCTTCAAAAGTTGCACTTTTGCCACAAGTTATGCTCAGAAACACTGTTTAGAGCGCTAACAGCGCCAGCAAACGCTGTTTTGAACGCCTTAATACAAGACTTACTACTTGTTTGGAAATGCATGTGTAACATTACAAACATGATAAAACAGCTTGCTATCACATCCAAACACTGTTTTGGAACAAAATATGAGTTTTCTTTTCATTCTTCAAAAGTTGCACTTTTGCCACAAGTTATGCTCAGAAACACTGTTTAGAGCGCTTACAGCGCCAGCAAACGCTGTTTTGAACGCCTTAATACAAGACTTACTACTTGTTTGGAAATGCATGTGTAACATTACAAACATGATAAAACAGCTTGCTATCACATCCAAACACTGTTTTGGAACAAAATATGAGTTTTCAGTTCATTCTTCAAAAGTTGCACTTTTGCTCCAAGTTATGCTCAGAAACACTGTTTAGAGCGTTTACAGAGCCAGCAAACGCTGTTTTGAACGCCTAAATGCAAGACTTACTACTTGTTTGGAAATGCATGTGTAACATTACAAACATGATAAAACAGCTTGTTATCACATCCAAACACTGTTTTGGAACAAAATATGAGTTGTCAGTTCATTCTTCAAAAGTTGCACTTTTGCCACAAGTTATGCTCAGAAACACTGTTTAGAGCGTTTACAGAGCCAGCAAACGCTGTTTTGAACGCCTTAATACAAGACTTACTACTTGTTTGGAAATGCATGTGTAACATTACAAACATGATAAAACAGCTTGTTATCACGTCCAAACACTGTTTTGGAACAAAATATGAGTTTTCAGTTCATTCTTCAAAAGTTGCACTTTTGCCACAAGTTATGCTCAGAAACACTGTTTAGAGCGCTAACAGCGCCAGCAAAACGCTGTTTTGAATGCCTTAATACAAGACTTACTACTTGTTTGGAAATGCATGTGTAACATTACAAACATGATAAAACAGCTTGTTATCACATCCAAACACTGTTTTGGAACAAAATATGAGTTTTCAGTTCATTCTTCAAAAGTTGCACTTTTGCCACAAGTTATGCTCAGAAACACTGTTTAGAGCGCTAACAGCGCCAGCAAAACGCTGTTTTGAACGCCTTAATACAAGACTTACTACTTGTTTGGAAATGCATGTGTAACATTATAAACATGATAAAACAGCTTGCTATCACATCCAAACACTGTTTTGGAACAAAATATGAGTTTTCAGTTCATTCTTCAAAAGTTGCACTTTTGCTCCAAGTTATGCTCAGAAACACTGTTTAGAGCGTTTACAGAGCCAGCAAACGCTGTTTTGAACGCCTAAATGCAAGACTTACTTCTTGTTTGGAAATGCATGTGTAACATTACAAACATGATAAAACAGCTTGTTATCACATCCAAACACTGTTTTGGAACAAAATATGAGTTGTCAGTTCATTCTTCAAAAGTTGCACTTTTGCCACAAGTTATGCTCAGAAACACTGTTTAGAGCGTTTACAGAGCCAGCAAACGCTGTTTTGAACGCCTTAATACAAGACTTACTACTTGTTTGGAAATGCATGTGTAACATTACAAACATGATAAAACAGCTTGTTATCACATCCAAACACTGTTTTGGAACAAAATATGAGTTGTCAGTTCATTCTTCAAAAGTTGCACTTTTGCCCCAAGTTATGCTCAGAAACACTGTTTAGCGCGTTTACAGAGCCAGCAAACGCTGTTTTGAACGCCTTAACACTGGAACTCCTGAGATTTCAAGGTTCTGAGGACATCACCCCTCCTTCTCCTGCCCAATTAGCAGGACCATACATATGTTAATTTCAGAGCAAGACAGGAGCAGAAAGACAGGCAGGAGCTCTGTGGCAGGAGCTCTGTGGTGCACCAGGTCTAGTCTGTGTGCAGTCTGTGTGCACCAGGTCTAGTTTGTAGTCTAAAATAAATAAATAAAGTTTAGCCCTGTTTCGGCGTTATGTGTGAAGCGCTACATATTGACATAAGTATTATTTAGAGCGGTGAACCATTATCATTAGCGTGGTATTGGCGTTATGTATGAAGCAAGCGTCTCAGATTTTCTTGTGCATGCACTTCAATAGCGCCACACATTTACATGGCTGAACCAACCATTATCACGGGTCCATATTGTTCCCGTGAAACACATTATCATTAGCGTGGTATTGGCGTTATGTATGAAGCAAACGTCCCAGATTTTCTTGTGTATGCACTTCAATAGCGCCACACATTTACATGGCTGAACCAACCATTATCACGGGTTCATATTGTTCCCGTGAAACACATTATCATTAGCGTGGTATTGGCGTTATGTATGAAGCAAGCGTCCCAGATTTTCTTGTGTATGCACTTCAATAGCAGCAACAAAGTAATAAAGGTATAGTAAAGTAATATTTATTTGTACATTTACTTATTTTTACTCATACAGCATAGTAACATAATATTTTTTTGCAGTGTTTATGCTTGTGTTTGACTGATATTTCGTTTGTGTAAATAAGATATTTCGTTCATGTAAATAACTTAGCGTCATTTATTTATTTTTACTCATACAGCATAGTAATATAATATTTTTTGCAGTGTTTATGCTTGTGTTTGACTGATATTTCGTTCGTGTAAATAAGATATTTCGTTTGTGTAAATAACTTAGCGTCATTTATTTATTTTTACTCATACAGCATAGTAATATAATATTTTTTGTGTTTTCTTGTGTTTGACTGATATTTCGTTCGTGTAAATAAGATATTTCGTTTGTGTAAATAACTTAGCGTCATTTATTTATTTTTACTCATACAGCATAGTAATATAATATTTTTTGCAGTGTTTATGCTTGTGTTTGACTGATATTTCGTTTGTGTAAATAAGATATTTCGTTTGTGTAAATAACTTAGCGTCATTTATTTATTTTTACTCATACAGCATAGTAATATAATATTTTTTGCAGTGTTTATGCTTGTGTTTGACTGATATTCACGGATTGCCGTGAACCATTATCACGGGTCCAATCAACTTTTATTGTTCCCGTGTATGCAGGGGATTAGCCCGGTTTCGGTTTCGGCGTTATGTGTGAAGCGCCACCTATTATAATAAAGTATAATTAGTATGCGCTGTTGTGGGTGTGTTCTTCAGAGTCATGATAAAAGCTGAAACCCAAAGGCAGGCGACTTACATTTTCACTACTATCCTGTGTGGAGACGACGCAAAACACCATGGCAAGACAGAGGACGTTCACCGGTCAAGAAGTTGCGGCTTTGCTGACCAACGAGGACTGCTGTGAGTCCGATGCGGGAGAAGGACCCTCCTGTTTTTTGACCAGCGATTCATCCGATGAAGAAAGAAGCAGTACATCGGATGAGGTACAACAGAGCCCTCCAAGGAAGAGACGGACACAGGCTGACACCACACCTGCACCAACCGTACGGGCAAAAGATGGAACTGTTTGGGAGAAGGTTGGCATCGCACGCTCTCGTGTCAGCAGCTGTTCGCCTAATTCAACATTTGTTGAGCCGTCCGGGCCTACAGAGCATGCAAAGGTATAGTAACTTCATATTTCTTTCCAGTGTTTCTGCTTGTGTTTGAATGATATTTAGTACGTGTAATTTACCTAGCGTCATTTGTTTACTTTTACTAATACAGCGTAGGATCACAAGCAGACTGCAGAGTTTTCTGTGTTTGCTCGACATGGAGATGCTGCGAATCATCACAGACTGCACTGTCCATGAAGCCCGCAGAACAGACAGCAGCTGGAGTTTGTCGGTCAGCGAGTTTATGGCATTCGTAGCAATCCTATTTCTACGAGCAGTCCTCTGTCCAGTTGGAGCGATGTCGGACTGTTGGTCGGCAATGTTCGCTGTGCCTTCGATCCAGGAGACAATGGCACGGGACCGCTACCAAGAAATCATGCGGTACTTGCGCTTTGATAATAAGGACACCCGTGCGGAGCGTGCAAAGAGCGACAGATTTGCTGCGATTTCGGACATCTGGCAGCGATTTGTGAACAACTGCATTTTGTGCTATACCCCAGGCAAGGAACTGACAGTCGACGAGCAGCTGTTTCCGACCAAGGTTCGCTGTCCATTCACCCAGTACATTGCCTCAAAGCCGGACAAGTTTGGAATAAAGTTTTGGGTTGCTTCTGAGTTGAACACAAAGTACATGTGCAACGCCATTCCATACCTTGGAAAGGACCCCGATCGTCCCAAGGGGGAAAGAGTGTCCGAGAATGTGGTGATGAAGCTTATGAAGCCATACCTGGGCAAGGGCAGAACTGTAGCCACAGACAATTTTTTCACATCTCTTTCCCTGGCTAAGAAGCTGCTGGAATGCAACACGACTCTGCTTGGAACAATGAACAAGATTCGCCGAGAAGTTCCTTTGGAAGCCAAAAACGCCAAGGGACGTGAGAAGTTGTCAACGGAGGTGTACAGATCCGATGATGCGCTTCTGACGGTGTATGCCTCCAAGCCCAACAAAACAGTTTGCGTTCTGAGCACTATGCACACGCACGTGGAGATTGCAGACGACCGCAAAAAGAAGCCAAACACTGTGACGGACTACAACCGGACGAAGGTATGCATGTGTTGGCATTGATAAATCAATTTATCATACATGAATGAATTTATTCAAAATATAACATGTACTTCTTTGTATTTGTTCTTTGCAGTGCGCCGTTGACATCATGGACCAGAAGGCGCGTGCATACACAGTGCGCGCAGGAACACGCCGGTGGCCCGTTGCAGTGTTTTATAACATACTTGACCTGGCAGCGATGAACGCGCATGTTTTGTACACGGCATGTACGGGGTCCACAGAGAGTAGGAGAGTTTTTATGTGTACTCTTGCTGAGGAACTCCGTCTTCGTTTCCTACAGGAAAAGGAGTTGAAGAGAACGCCACGTCCTTCGCCTGCTCCTGGAAAGAAGACTACGTGTCAGGTGCAGACAAACTGCAACCGGAACCACAGCATAACCCCGTGCGCTGCATGCGGCAAGTACACCTGTCGCAAGTGTAGGGCAGAGTGTCCCTGGCTGTGTGGCAACTGTGTACCTAAAACTACATGAAGGTACGTCGATAAGTATATTTATATATATATATATATATATATAAATATATTATATATATATACAGACAACCAATCACACACACATATATATACACACACACTATTATTTGAACATAACCAAAAATCTCTTCTCTTTCTGTTCCACAGTCGCACATCATGAAACCCGGTGTCACGGTCTGCCCCGCATCTCCTGCCATTTCATGTCTGTTTCCGTGTTAGTCCTCTGTTTATTTCTCGTCGTGGTTGCTGGTTATTTTTCTCATGGTTGCTGGAATTGGATTCCCGTTCTGTTATGACCCATGCCTGTGACATTTTCACAGAATCAATTTATACATGAATGAATTCGTTCTAAATATAACATGTACTTCTGTGCGTGCATACACAGTGCGCGCAGGAACACGCCGGTGGCCCGTTGACCTTGGCAGCGATGAACGATGAACCTGCCGCAAATGTAAGAAAGAGGGTCCCTGGCTGGTACACATGAATAAATTCGTTCAAAATATAACATGTACTTTGTTCTTTGCAGTGCGCCGTTGACAGACATCATGAAGGTGCGTGCATACACAGTGCGCGCAGGAACACGCCGGTGGCCCGTTGCATGCAGCGAGTACACCCTGGCTGTGTAGCAACTGTTGGCTACAACTACATGAAGGTACGTTGATAAGTAGGCCTACATACGTAACACCACATATGTTACGTATTTTTGTCTTCTGAAAGATTTTATTCAAAATGTAAGGTGTACCTTGAATTGTTCTCCACAGCATCAACGCGTGTGTTGCATGCGGCAAGTGCATCTGGCGAGTACACCCTCAACTTCAAGACACCCTCAACTTTCTTGACATTCCACTTCAAGAAACCCGGAATAGACATCCATGTTTGATCAAAATAAAGTTGTTTTACAGCACATGAATTTGTTCTTCCTGTCTTTTCCTCTCCTTTTCCAGTCTGCTGTTTAGATCACAACATTTATCAGCCATATATATAATTGCGCCATATAATTTCTTAGCTTTTCAAACGCGAATTCAAACGCGGAAACAGAAAGTGTAACAAATATTATATAGTGTAGTAAATATACAAAGAGCTTCAAACAATATACAAAGAGGTTCAGACAATTTTATTTATTTTTATTGTTTGACGGGACTCATTTGAGAAACTCTCTACGTGCGCTTGAATTGTATCTTTTGAAACACGAGTCTACAAAATTTCCGCTGTTTGTTGTAGGATCGGTAACATATACAGTCTGCTTGTTTGTAACCAAGTTTTTCGTGAAGTATCACGTTTGGTGCCTTGTATGAGCTTGGAGGTGAGCCGCTTGTGCTTTGGCAGGCGTATGAGCTGGGGGTGAGACGCTTCCACCGCATTACCAAGACAATGGGCGTTAATCTCTTCACAGCAGGGGAGTGGGCTACATGGACCTTACTAAGCCTTGCGAAAATTTTCGCGGCCGTCGGGTTCCTAGTGTTAATACAAGACTTACTACTTGTTTGGAAATGCATGTGTAACATTACAAACATGATAAAACAGCTTGTTATCACGTCCAAACACTGTTTTGGAACAAAATATGAGTTTTCAGTTCATTCTTCAAAAGTTGCACTTTTGCTCCAAGTTATGCTCAGAAACACTGTTTAGAGCGCTTACAGCGCCAGCAATTGCGGTTTTGAACGCCTTAACACTAGGACTACCACCATTTTAATTCCAAACTTTTCTACCTGGCCTCCACCAGGGGGCAGTTCTGGGGACATTTGCATCCCATTAGGCCACTCTTTGTTATGCACATGCAGCCATTATAGGTGGACGGGGAGTGGGTGGAGGGGGGGGTGATGGTGTGACCCATCAGTTCATTGTTCTGCTGGATGTGTTCACTGACTCAGATAGAGAAGAAAAAACTCTGGCCTCCCCTTGGGGAGATTGAGGGAGATTGAGCTGTGTTTTTTCTGCCCTTCCCTTTTTATAATATAAATAATCTTTATTTCTATAGCACCTTTCATACATACATGCATGTGCTAAAAACTACTGAAAATAAGGTTTGTGGGTGTATGTGTGTGAGGGTGTGTGTGTGTATTATGTGTTTGGGTGAATATGGATGCCCAATGTAGCAGCAGTTGGTGAACCATTGCAGTGGTCATTTGAGCTGTGTTTTTTTCTGCCCATCCCTTTTTATAATAAAAAAATAATAATAATCTTTGAATTATCATGAAGATAATGTCGCGAAACCGCTTTCAGGACATCATGCGGCACCTACGCTTTGACGACAAGGACACACGCCATGAACAAGCTGCAACTGACCGGTTTGCTGCAATTTCTAATATTTGGAAATCTTTCGTTGGCAACTGCATCACTTCGTACCACCCAGGAAGGCATATCACCATAGATAAACAACTTTTCCCATCCAAGACCCGTTGCTGTTTTCTTCAAGTATATAGCCACAAAACCAGACAAGTTTGGGATAAAGTTCTGGGTGGCATGTGACCTGAAAACCAAGTACGTATCCAACATCATCCCATACCTTGGTAAAGACTCCAGTCGTCCCACAGGGGAAAGACTGTCAGAAAATGTGGTGATGAAGCTCATGGAACCATTTATGGACAAAGGAAGAACTGTTACCACAGACAATTTTTTCACCTCACTGTCACTAGCAAAACGATTGCTGGGTCGGAAGATCACCCTCCTTGGCACAGTAAACAGGATTCGTCGTGAGCTTCCAGACTCTGCCAAAAAGACTTTGGTCCATGAGGAATTCAGCACACAGGTGTTTTCAACCTCTGGTGCCACACTGACCGTTTACGCACCCAAATGTAGAAAGACTGTCTGCATCCTCAGTACCATGCACAGTACGGTGGAGACTGGGAACACACACAAAAAAAAAAAAGCCAAACACAATCACTGACTACAACTCCCTAAAATGTGGTGTGGATATAATGGACCAGATGGTACGAAAGTACACTGTACGTTGCGGAACACGGCGTTGGCCAGTCGCTGTGTTTTATAATATGATTGACATTGCAGCACTGAATGCCTATGTGCTTTTTCAAGCATGCACTGGGGTAAAGGAGAGATGGTCGGAGTTTTTGGTCAATCTTACAGAAGAGCTTGCACAGGCTCATGTGGCAGCCAAGGATGTGGCCAAGGAAAAGGCTCAGCAGCAGCAACCACCCACACCTGACACAGGGAAAAGGGCATGGTGCCAGGTCAAGTGTTGTTGCAAAAGTAACCGTGCCACTAATCGTTGTGTGTCTTGTGATAGGTTCACATGTGGCAAGTGCAGAAAGGAGATGATGTGGCAGTGCCAGGTGTGTGCAGAATATTCATATGTGTATTTATATATACACCTATATACCAATAAAGCTAACTTGAATATAAATTTCTGGCAATGTTGACTTTTTTTGGGGGTGGGGGTGGCTTCACCAATTCACCTTCACCTTGTTCCAGAGGACCATTTCTTCTGGACCTGCATATTCCCACCTCCACCCCTCCCCATACAAACACACAAACAGTACTCCTACATTTAGAATCAATGTAATGGCCTCATTTTCATAACACTGGTATGGCTGAACAGGCTACTCTCTGTGTGGTGATGGTACAGAATTGTTTTCTGATCCTTACATAAAAATAAAGTTGTCCTCCAAAGAAGGTGTGGGGGGTGGAGGTAGGCCAAAAAAGAGAGTAGGGAGAGAAAAGTAAATTTTCTATTTTTGTTTGCCAGTTATGGCTGTTGTGTTTTTGAAAGAGACACACTGCAAAAAGTACCATCTTGATAAGTTAAAATTGCTCAAGAATATTATTCTATTTCAAGTAGCTGAGGGTTTTTTGTATAAATTTATGTAAAAATATCTTTACCTATACCTATTGACTGTTTTAACTACTTAAAATAAGGTTAAAAAATCAGAGCCATTTTGAATAATCAATATGCCACTATAATTCAAATATTATGTTTGTGTCAATTTCACATTATTTCAACCTTCCACAAATCAAATCTCAAACATGGTCCTGAGTTGAGCAGACTTCTGCCAAGAGAGGTTGCAGTCTCATGAGGCAGCCAAAGGTGTGTATTGAAAGGTGTGTCAACAGCAACCACCCACAGCTGACACACGCCTCATTTACATAACACTGGAGGTAAGAAGGGCTTATCACACCTGCCAAGAGACCAAGGGTCTAGTTGGGACACTGTCGAAAGCAGGCGGCTTGGTAGTTCTAGTGGGGTACTGTCGAAAGCAGGCGGCTTGGTAGTTCTAGTGTTAATACAAGACTTACTACTTGTTTGGAAATGCATGTGTAACATTACAAACATGATAAAACAGCTTGCTATCACATCCAAACACTGTTTTGGAACAAAATATGAGTTTTCAGTTCATTCTTCAAAAGTTGCACTTTTGCTCCAAGTTATGCTCAGAAACACTGTTTAGAGCGTTTACAGAGCCAGCAAACGCTGTTTTGAACGCCTAAATGCAAGACTTACTACTTGTTTGGAAATGCATGTGTAACATTACAAACATGATAAAACAGCTTGTTATCACATCCAAACACTGTTTTGGAACAAAATATGAGTTTTCTTTTCATTCTTCAAAAGTTGCATTTTTGCCACAAGTTATGCTCAGAAACACTGTTTAGAGCGCTTACAGCGCCAGCAAACGCTGTTTTGAACGCCTTAATGCAAGACTTACTACTTGTTTGGAAATGCATGTGTAACATTACAAACATGATAAAACAGCTTGTTATCACATCCAAACACTGTTTTAGAACAAAATATGAGTTTTCAGTTCATTCTTCAAAAGTTGCACTTTTGCTCCAAGTTATGCTCAGAAACACTGTTTAGAGCGTTTACAGAGCCAGCAAACGCTGTTTTGAATGCCTAAATGCAAGACTTACCACTTGTTTGGAAATGCATGTGTAACATTACAAACATGATAAAACAGCTTGTTATCACATCCAAACACTGTTTTGGAACAAAATATGAGTTTTCTTTTCATTCTTCAAAAGTTGCACTTTTGCCACAAGTTATGCTCAGAAACACTGTTTAGAGCGCTAACAGCGCCAGCAAACGCTGTTTTGAATGCCTTAATACAAGACTTACTACTTGTTTGGAAATGCATGTGTAACATTACAAACATGATAAAACAGCTTGTTATCACATCCAAACACTGTTTTGGAACAAAATATGAGTTTTCAGTTCATTCTTCAAAAGTTGCACTTTTGCCACAAGTTATGCTCAGAAACACTGTTTAGAGCGCTAACAGCGCCAGCAAACGCTGTTTTGAACGCCTTAATACAAGACTTACTACTTGTTTGGAAATGCATGTGTAACATTACAAACATGATAAAACAGCTTGTTATCACATCCAAACACTGTTTTGGAACAAAATATGAGTTTTCAGTTCATTCTTCAAAAGTTGCACTTTTGCCACAAGTTATGCTCAGAAACACTGTTTAGAGCGCTAACAGCGCCAGCAAACGCTGTTTTGAACGCCTTAATACAAGACTTACTACTTGTTTGGAAATGCATGTGTAACATTACAAACATGATAAAACAGCTTGTTATCACATCCAAACACTGTTTTGGAACAAAATATGAGTTTTCTTTTCATTCTTCAAAAGTTGCACTTTTGCCACAAGTTATGCTCAGAAACACTGTTTACAGCGCTTACAGCGCCAGCAAACGCTGTTTTGAACGCCTTAATACAAGACTTACTACTTGTTTGGAAATGCATGTGTAACATTACAAACATGATAAAACAGCTTGCTATCACATCCAAACACTGTTTTGGAACAAAATATGAGTTTTCAGTTCATTCTTCAAAAGTTGCACTTTTGCTCCAAGTTATGCTCAGAAACACTGTTTAGAGCGTTTACAGAGCCAGCAAACGCTGTTTTGAACGCCTAAATGCAAGACTTACTACTTGTTTGGAAATGCATGTGTAACATTACAAACATGATAAAACAGCTTGTTATCACATCCAAACACTGTTTTGGAACAAAATATGAGTTTTCAGTTCATTCTTCAAAAGTTGCACTTTTGCTCCAAGTTATGCTCAGAAACACTGTTTAGAGCGTTTACAGAGCCAGCAAACGCTGTTTTGAATGCCTAAATGCAAGACTTACCACTTGTTTGGAAATGCATGTGTAACATTACAAACATGATAAAACAGCTTGTTATCACATCCAAACACTGTTTTGGAACAAAATATGAGTTTTCAGTTCATTCTTCAAAAGTTGCACTTTTGCCACAAGTTATGCTCAGAAACACTGTTTAGAGCGCTAACAGCGCCAGCAAACGCTGTTTTGAACGCCTTAATACAAGACTTACTACTTGTTTGGAAATGCATGTGTAACATTACAAACATGATAAAACAGCTTGTTATCACATCCAAACACTGTTTTGGAACAAAATATGAGTTTTCTTTTCATTCTTCAAAAGTTGCACTTTTGCCACAAGTTATGCTCAGAAACACTGTTTAGACCGCTTACAGCGCCAGCAAACGCTGTTTTGAACGCCTTAATACAAGACTTACTACTTGTTTGGAAATGCATGTGTAACATTACAAACATGATAAAACAGCTTGCTATCACATCCAAACACTGTTTTGGAACAAAATATGAGTTTTCAGTTCATTCTTCAAAAGTTGCACTTTTGCTCCAAGTTATGCTCAGAAACACTGTTTAGAGCGTTTACAGAGCCAGCAAACGCTGTTTTGAACGCCTAAATGCAAGACTTACTACTTGTTTGGAAATGCATGTGTAACATTACAAACATGATAAAACAGCTTGTTATCACATCCAAACACTGTTTTGGAACAAAATATGAGTTGTCAGTTCATTCTTCAAAAGTTGCACTTTTGCCCCAAGTTATGCTCAGAAACACTGTTTAGAGCGTTTACAGAGCCAGCAAACGCTGTTTTGAACGCCTTAATACAAGACTTACTACTTGTTTGGAAATGCATGTGTAACATTAAAAACATGATAAAACAGCTTGTTATCACGTCCAAACACTGTTTTGGAACAAAATATGAGTTTTCAGTTCATTCTTCAAAAGTTGCACTTTTGCTCCAAGTTATGCTCAGAAACACTGTTTAGAGCGTTTACAGAGCCAGCAAACGCTGTTTTGAACGCCTAAATGCAAGACTTACTACTTGTTTGGAAATGCATGTGTAACATTACAAACATGATAAAACAGCTTGTTATCACATCCAAACACTGTTTTGGAACAAAATATGAGTTTTCAGTTCATTCTTCAAAAGTTGCACTTTTGCTCCAAGTTATGCTCAGAAACACTGTTTAGAGCGTTTACAGAGCCAGCAAACGCTGTTTTGAATGCCTAAATGCAAGACTTACCACTTGTTTGGAAATGCATGTGTAACATTACAAACATGATAAAACAGCTTGTTATCACATCCAAACACTGTTTTGGAACAAAATATGAGTTTTCTTTTCATTCTTCAAAAGTTGCACTTTTGCCACAAGTTATGCTCAGAAACACTGTTTAGAGCGCTAACAGCGCCAGCAAACGCTGTTTTGAATGCCTTAATACAAGACTTACTACTTGTTTGGAAATGCATGTGTAACATTACAAACATGATAAAACAGCTTGTTATCACATCCAAACACTGTTTTGGAACAAAATATGAGTTTTCAGTTCATTCTTCAAAAGTTGCACTTTTGCTCGGTTATGCTCAGAAACACTGTTTAGAGCGCTTACAGCGCCAGCAAACGCGGTTTTGAACGCCTAAATGCAAGACTTACCACTTGTTTGGAAATGCATGTGTAACATTACAAACATGATAAAACAGCTTGTTATCACATCCAAACACTGTTTTGGAACAAAATATGAGTTTTCAGTTCATTCTTCAAAAGTTGCACTTTTGCTCCAAGTTATGCTCAGAAACACTGTTTAGAGCGTTTACAGAGCCAGCAAACGCTGTTTTGAACGCCTAAATGCAAGACTTACTACTTGTTTGGAAATGCATGTGTAACATTACAAACATGATAAAACAGCTTGTTATCACATCCAAACACTGTTTTGGAACAAAATATGAGTTTTCAGTTCATTCTTCAAAAGTTGCACTTTTGCTCCAAGTTATGCTCAGAAACACTGTTTAGAGCGTTTACAGAGCCAGCAAACGCTGTTTTGAATGCCTAAATGCAAGACTTACCACTTGTTTGGAAATGCATGTGTAACATTACAAACATGATAAAACAGCTTGTTATCACATCCAAACACTGTTTTGGAACAAAATATGAGTTTTCTTTTCATTCTTCAAAAGTTGCACTTTTGCCACAAGTTATGCTCAGAAACACTGTTTAGAGCGCTAACAGCGCCAGCAAACGCTGTTTTGAATGCCTTAATACAAGACTTACTACTTGTTTGGAAATGCATGTGTAACATTACAAACATGATAAAACAGCTTGTTATCACATCCAAACACTGTTTTGGAACAAAATATGAGTTTTCAGTTCATTCTTCAAAAGTTGCACTTTTGCCACAAGTTATGCTCAGAAACACTGTTTAGAGCGCTAACAGCGCCAGCAAACGCTGTTTTGAACGCCTTAATACAAGACTTACTACTTGTTTGGAAATGCATGTGTAACATTACAAACATGATAAAACAGCTTGTTATCACATCCAAACACTGTTTTGGAACAAAATATGAGTTTTCTTTTCATTCTTCAAAAGTTGCACTTTTGCCACAAGTTATTCTCAGAAACACTGTTTAGACCGCTTATAGCGCCAGCAAACGCTGTTTTGAACGCCTTAATACAAGACTTACTACTTGTTTGGAAATGCATGTGTAACATTACAAACATGATAAAACAGCTTGCTATCACATCCAAACACTGTTTTAGAACAAAATATGAGTTTTCAGTTCATTCTTCAAAAGTTGCACTTTTGCTCCAAGTTATGCTCAGAAACACTGTTTAGAGCGTTTACAGAGCCAGCAAACGCTGTTTTGAACGCCTAAATGCAAGACTTACTACTTGTTTGGAAATGCATGTGTAACATTACAAACATGATAAAACAGCTTGTTATCACATCCAAACACTGTTTTGGAACAAAATATGAGTTTTCAGTTCATTCTTCAAAAGTTGCACTTTTGCCACAAGTTATGCTCAGAAACACTGTTTAGAGCGCTAACAGCGCCAGCAAACGCTGTTTTGAACGCCTTAATACAAGACTTACTACTTGTTTGGAAATGCATGTGTAACATTACAAACATGATAAAACAGCTTGTTATCACATCCAAACACTGTTTTGGAACAAAATATGAGTTTTCAGTTCATTCTTCAAAAGTTGCACTTTTGCCACAAGTTATGCTCAGAAACACTGTTTAGAGCGCTAACAGCGCCAGCAAACGCTGTTTTGAACGCCTTAATACAAGACTTACTACTTGTTTGGAAATGCATGTGTAACATTACAAACATGATAAAACAGCTTGTTATCACATCCAAACACTGTTTTGGAACAAAATATGAGTTTTCTTTTCATTCTTCAAAAGTTGCACTTTTGCCACAAGTTATGCTCAGAAACACTGTTTACAGCGCTTACAGCGCCAGCAAACGCTGTTTTGAACGCCTTAATACAAGACTTACTACTTGTTTGGAAATGCATGTGTAACATTACAAACATGATAAAACAGCTTGCTATCACATCCAAACACTGTTTTGGAACAAAATATGAGTTTTCAGTTCATTCTTCAAAAGTTGCACTTTTGCTCCAAGTTATGCTCAGAAACACTGTTTAGAGCGTTTACAGAGCCAGCAAACGCTGTTTTGAACGCCTAAATGCAAGACTTACTACTTGTTTGGAAATGCATGTGTAACATTACAAACATGATAAAACAGCTTGTTATCACATCCAAACACTGTTTTGGAACAAAATATGAGTTTTCAGTTCATTCTTCAAAAGTTGCACTTTTGCTCCAAGTTATGCTCAGAAACACTGTTTAGAGCGTTTACAGAGCCAGCAAACGCTGTTTTGAATGCCTAAATGCAAGACTTACCACTTGTTTGGAAATGCATGTGTAACATTACAAACATGATAAAACAGCTTGTTATCACATCCAAACACTGTTTTGGAACAAAATATGAGTTTTCAGTTCATTCTTCAAAAGTTGCACTTTTGCCACAAGTTATGCTCAGAAACACTGTTTAGAGCGCTAACAGCGCCAGCAAACGCTGTTTTGAACGCCTTAATACAAGACTTACTACTTGTTTGGAAATGCATGTGTAACATTACAAACATGATAAAACAGCTTGTTATCACATCCAAACACTGTTTTGGAACAAAATATGAGTTTTCTTTTCATTCTTCAAAAGTTGCACTTTTGCCACAAGTTATGCTCAGAAACACTGTTTAGACCGCTTACAGCGCCAGCAAACGCTGTTTTGAACGCCTTAATACAAGACTTACTACTTGTTTGGAAATGCATGTGTAACATTACAAACATGATAAAACAGCTTGCTATCACATCCAAACACTGTTTTGGAACAAAATATGAGTTTTCAGTTCATTCTTCAAAAGTTGCACTTTTGCTCCAAGTTATGCTCAGAAACACTGTTTAGAGCGTTTACAGAGCCAGCAAACGCTGTTTTGAACGCCTAAATGCAAGACTTACTACTTGTTTGGAAATGCATGTGTAACATTACAAACATGATAAAACAGCTTGTTATCACATCCAAACACTGTTTTGGAACAAAATATGAGTTGTCAGTTCATTCTTCAAAAGTTGCACTTTTGCCCCAAGTTATGCTCAGAAACACTGTTTAGAGCGTTTACAGAGCCAGCAAACGCTGTTTTGAACGCCTTAATACAAGACTTACTACTTGTTTGGAAATGCATGTGTAACATTAAAAACATGATAAAACAGCTTGTTATCACGTCCAAACACTGTTTTGGAACAAAATATGAGTTTTCAGTTCATTCTTCAAAAGTTGCACTTTTGCTCCAAGTTATGCTCAGAAACACTGTTTAGAGCGTTTACAGAGCCAGCAAACGCTGTTTTGAACGCCTAAATGCAAGACTTACTACTTGTTTGGAAATGCATGTGTAACATTACAAACATGATAAAACAGCTTGTTATCACATCCAAACACTGTTTTGGAACAAAATATGAGTTTTCAGTTCATTCTTCAAAAGTTGCACTTTTGCTCCAAGTTATGCTCAGAAACACTGTTTAGAGCGTTTACAGAGCCAGCAAACGCTGTTTTGAATGCCTAAATGCAAGACTTACCACTTGTTTGGAAATGCATGTGTAACATTACAAACATGATAAAACAGCTTGTTATCACATCCAAACACTGTTTTGGAACAAAATATGAGTTTTCTTTTCATTCTTCAAAAGTTGCACTTTTGCCACAAGTTATGCTCAGAAACACTGTTTAGAGCGCTAACAGCGCCAGCAAACGCTGTTTTGAATGCCTTAATACAAGACTTACTACTTGTTTGGAAATGCATGTGTAACATTACAAACATGATAAAACAGCTTGTTATCACATCCAAACACTGTTTTGGAACAAAATATGAGTTTTCAGTTCATTCTTCAAAAGTTGCACTTTTGCTCGGTTATGCTCAGAAACACTGTTTAGAGCGCTTACAGCGCCAGCAAACGCGGTTTTGAACGCCTAAATGCAAGACTTACCACTTGTTTGGAAATGCATGTGTAACATTACAAACATGATAAAACAGCTTGTTATCACATCCAAACACTGTTTTGGAACAAAATATGAGTTTTCAGTTCATTCTTCAAAAGTTGCACTTTTGCTCCAAGTTATGCTCAGAAACACTGTTTAGAGCGTTTACAGAGCCAGCAAACGCTGTTTTGAACGCCTAAATGCAAGACTTACTACTTGTTTGGAAATGCATGTGTAACATTACAAACATGATAAAACAGCTTGTTATCACATCCAAACACTGTTTTGGAACAAAATATGAGTTTTCAGTTCATTCTTCAAAAGTTGCACTTTTGCTCCAAGTTATGCTCAGAAACACTGTTTAGAGCGTTTACAGAGCCAGCAAACGCTGTTTTGAATGCCTAAATGCAAGACTTACCACTTGTTTGGAAATGCATGTGTAACATTACAAACATGATAAAACAGCTTGTTATCACATCCAAACACTGTTTTGGAACAAAATATGAGTTTTCTTTTCATTCTTCAAAAGTTGCACTTTTGCCACAAGTTATGCTCAGAAACACTGTTTAGAGCGCTAACAGCGCCAGCAAACGCTGTTTTGAATGCCTTAATACAAGACTTACTACTTGTTTGGAAATGCATGTGTAACATTACAAACATGATAAAACAGCTTGTTATCACATCCAAACACTGTTTTGGAACAAAATATGAGTTTTCAGTTCATTCTTCAAAAGTTGCACTTTTGCCACAAGTTATGCTCAGAAACACTGTTTAGAGCGCTAACAGCGCCAGCAAACGCTGTTTTGAACGCCTTAATACAAGACTTACTACTTGTTTGGAAATGCATGTGTAACATTACAAACATGATAAAACAGCTTGTTATCACATCCAAACACTGTTTTGGAACAAAATATGAGTTTTCTTTTCATTCTTCAAAAGTTGCACTTTTGCCACAAGTTATTCTCAGAAACACTGTTTAGACCGCTTATAGCGCCAGCAAACGCTGTTTTGAACGCCTTAATACAAGACTTACTACTTGTTTGGAAATGCATGTGTAACATTACAAACATGATAAAACAGCTTGCTATCACATCCAAACACTGTTTTAGAACAAAATATGAGTTTTCAGTTCATTCTTCAAAAGTTGCACTTTTGCTCCAAGTTATGCTCAGAAACACTGTTTAGAGCGTTTACAGAGCCAGCAAACGCTGTTTTGAACGCCTAAATGCAAGACTTACTACTTGTTTGGAAATGCATGTGTAACATTACAAACATGATAAAACAGCTTGTTATCACATCCAAACACTGTTTTGGAACAAAATATGAGTTGTCAGTTCATTCTTCAAAAGTTGCACTTTTGCCCCAAGTTATGCTCAGAAACACTGTTTAGAGCGTTTACAGAGCCAGCAAACGCTGTTTTGAACGCCTTAATACAAGACTTACTACTTGTTTGGAAATGCATGTGTAACATTAAAAACATGATAAAACAGCTTGTTATCACGTCCAAACACTGTTTTGGAACAAAATATGAGTTTTCAGTTCATTCTTCAAAAGTTGCACTTTTGCTCCGTTATGCTCAGAAACACTGTTTAGAGCGCTTACAGCGCCAGCAAACGCGGTTTTGAACGCCTAAATGCAAGACTTACCACTTGTTTGGAAATGCATGTGTAACATTACAAACATGATAAAACAGCTTGTTATCACATCCAAACACTGTTTTGGAACAAAATATGAGTTTTCAGTTCATTCTTCAAAAGTTGCACTTTTGCTCCAAGTTATGCTCAGAAACACTGTTTAGAGCGTTTACAGAGCCAGCAAACGCTGTTTTGAATGCCTAAATGCAAGACTTACCACTTGTTTGGAAATGCATGTGTAACATTACAAACATGATAAAACAGCTTGTTATCACATCCAAACACTGTTTTGGAACAAAATATGAGTTTTCTTTTCATTCTTCAAAAGTTGCACTTTTGCCACAAGTTATGCTCAGAAACACTGTTTAGAGCGCTAACAGCGCCAGCAAACGCTGTTTTGAATGCCTTAATACAAGACTTACTACTTGTTTGGAAATGCATGTGTAACATTACAAACATGATAAAACAGCTTGTTATCACATCCAAACACTGTTTTGGAACAAAATATGAGTTTTCAGTTCATTCTTCAAAAGTTGCACTTTTGCTCCAAGTTATGCTCAGAAACACTGTTTAGAGCGCTTACAGCGCCAGCAAACGCGGTTTTGAACGCCTAAATGCAAGACTTACCACTTGTTTGGAAATGCATGTGTAACATTACAAACATGATAAAACAGCTTGTTATCACATCCAAACACTGTTTTGGAACAAAATATGAGTTTTCAGTTCATTCTTCAAAAGTTGCACTTTTGCTCCAAGTTATGCTCAGAAACACTGTTTAGAGCGTTTACAGAGCCAGCAAACGCTGTTTTGAACGCCTAAATGCAAGACTTACTACTTGTTTGGAAATGCATGTGTAACATTACAAACATGATAAAACAGCTTGTTATCACATCCAAACACTGTTTTGGAACAAAATATGAGTTTTCAGTTCATTCTTCAAAAGTTGCACTTTTGCTCCAAGTTATGCTCAGAAACACTGTTTAGAGCGTTTACAGAGCCAGCAAACGCTGTTTTGAATGCCTAAATGCAAGACTTACCACTTGTTTGGAAATGCATGTGTAACATTACAAACATGATAAAACAGCTTGTTATCACATCCAAACACTGTTTTGGAACAAAATATGAGTTTTCAGTTCATTCTTCAAAAGTTGCACTTTTGCCACAAGTTATGCTCAGAAACACTGTTTAGAGCGCTAACAGCGCCAGCAAACGCTGTTTTGAACGCCTTAATACAAGACTTACTACTTGTTTGGAAATGCATGTGTAACATTACAAACATGATAAAACAGCTTGTTATCACATCCAAACACTGTTTTGGAACAAAATATGAGTTTTCTTTTCATTCTTCAAAAGTTGCACTTTTGCCACAAGTTATGCTCAGAAACACTGTTTAGACCGCTTACAGCGCCAGCAAACGCTGTTTTGAACGCCTTAATACAAGACTTACTACTTGTTTGGAAATGCATGTGTAACATTACAAACATGATAAAACAGCTTGCTATCACATCCAAACACTGTTTTGGAACAAAATATGAGTTTTCAGTTCATTCTTCAAAAGTTGCACTTTTGCTCCAAGTTATGTTTAGAAACACTGTTTAGAGCGTTTACAGAGCCAGCAAACGCTGTTTTGAACGCCTAAATGCAAGACTTACTACTTGTTTGGAAATGCATGTGTAACATTACAAACATGATAAAACAGCTTGTTATCACATCCAAACACTGTTTTGGAACAAAATATGAGTTGTCAGTTCATTCTTCAAAAGTTGCACTTTTGCCCCAAGTTATGCTCAGAAACACTGTTTAGAGCGTTTACAGAGCCAGCAAACGCTGTTTTGAACGCCTTAATACAAGACTTACTACTTGTTTGGAAATGCATGTGTAACATTACAAACATGATAAAACAGCTTGTTATCACATCCAAACACTGTTTTGGAACAAAATATGAGTTTTCTTTTCATTCTTCAAAAGTTGCACTTTTGCCACAAGTTATGCTCAGAAACACTGTTTAGACCGCTTACAGCGCCAGCAAACGCTGTTTTGAACGCCTTAATACAAGACTTACTACTTGTTTGGAAATGCATGTGTAACATTACAAACATGATAAAACAGCTTGCTATCACATCCAAACACTGTTTTGGAACAAAATATGAGTTTTCAGTTCATTCTTCAAAAGTTGCACTTTTGCTCCAAGTTATGCTCAGAAACACTGTTTAGAGCGTTTACAGAGCCAGCAAACGCTGTTTTGAACGCCTAAATGCAAGACTTACTACTTGTTTGGAAATGCATGTGTAACATTACAAACATGATAAAACAGCTTGTTATCACATCCAAACACTGTTTTGGAACAAAATATGAGTTGTCAGTTCATTCTTCAAAAGTTGCACTTTTGCCCCAAGTTATGCTCAGAAACACTGTTTAGAGCGTTTACAGAGCCAGCAAACGCTGTTTTGAACGCCTTAATACAAGACTTACTACTTGTTTGGAAATGCATGTGTAACATTAAAAACATGATAAAACAGCTTGTTATCACGTCCAAACACTGTTTTGGAACAAAATATGAGTTTTCAGTTCATTCTTCAAAAGTTGCACTTTTGCTCCAAGTTATGCTCAGAAACACTGTTTAGAGCGTTTACAGAGCCAGCAAACGCTGTTTTGAACGCCTAAATGCAAGACTTACTACTTGTTTGGAAATGCATGTGTAACATTACAAACATGATAAAACAGCTTGTTATCACATCCAAACACTGTTTTGGAACAAAATATGAGTTTTCAGTTAATTCTTCAAAAGTTGCACTTTTGCTCCAAGTTATGCTCAGAAACACTGTTTAGAGCGTTTACAGAGCCAGCAAACGCTGTTTTGAATGCCTAAATGCAAGACTTACCACTTGTTTGGAAATGCATGTGTAACATTACAAACATGATAAAACAGCTTGTTATCACATCCAAACACTGTTTTGGAACAAAATATGAGTTTTCTTTTCATTCTTCAAAAGTTGCACTTTTGCCACAAGTTATGCTCAGAAACACTGTTTAGAGCGCTAACAGCGCCAGCAAACGCTGTTTTGAATGCCTTAATACAAGACTTACTACTTGTTTGGAAATGCATGTGTAACATTACAAACATGATAAAACAGCTTGTTATCACATCCAAACACTGTTTTGGAACAAAATATGAGTTTTCAGTTCATTCTTCAAAAGTTGCACTTTTGCTCGGTTATGCTCAGAAACACTGTTTAGAGCGCTTACAGCGCCAGCAAACGCGGTTTTGAACGCCTAAATGCAAGACTTACCACTTGTTTGGAAATGCATGTGTAACATTACAAACATGATAAAACAGCTTGTTATCACATCCAAACACTGTTTTGGAACAAAATATGAGTTTTCAGTTCATTCTTCAAAAGTTGCACTTTTGCTCCAAGATATGCTCAGAAACACTGTTTAGAGCGTTTACAGAGCCAGCAAACGCTGTTTTGAACGCCTAAATGCAAGACTTACTACTTGTTTGGAAATGCATGTGTAACATTACAAACATGATAAAACAGCTTGTTATCACATCCAAACACTGTTTTGGAACAAAATATGAGTTTTCAGTTCATTCTTCAAAAGTTGCACTTTTGCTCCAAGTTATGCTCAGAAACACTGTTTAGAGCGTTTACAGAGCCAGCAAACGCTGTTTTGAATGCCTAAATGCAAGACTTACCACTTGTTTGGAAATGCATGTGTAACATTACAAAACATGATAAAACAGCTTGTTATCACATCCAAACACTGTTTTGGAACAAAATATGAGTTTTCTTTTCATTCTTCAAAAGTTGCACTTTTGCCACAAGTTATGCTCAGAAACACTGTTTAGAGCGCTAACAGCGCCAGCAAACGCTGTTTTGAATGCCTTAATACAAGACTTACTACTTGTTTGGAAATGCATGTGTAACATTACAAACATGATAAAACAGCTTGTTATCACATCCAAACACTGTTTTGGAACAAAATATGAGTTTTCAGTTCATTCTTCAAAAGTTGCACTTTTGCTCGGTTATGCTCAGAAACACTGTTTAGAGCGCTTACAGCGCCAGCAAACGCGGTTTTGAACGCCTAAATGCAAGACTTACCACTTGTTTGGAAATGCATGTGTAACATTACAAACATGATAAAACAGCTTGTTATCACATCCAAACACTGTTTTGGAACAAAATATGAGTTTTCAGTTCATTCTTCAAAAGTTGCACTTTTGCTCCAAGTTATGCTCAGAAACACTGTTTAGAGCGTTTACAGAGCCAGCAAACGCTGTTTTGAACGCCTAAATGCAAGACTTACTACTTGTTTGGAAATGCATGTGTAACATTACAAACATGATAAAACAGCTTGTTATCACATCCAAACACTGTTTTGGAACAAAATATGAGTTTTCAGTTCATTCTTCAAAAGTTGCACTTTTGCTCCAAGTTATGCTCAGAAACACTGTTTAGAGCGTTTACAGAGCCAGCAAACGCTGTTTTGAATGCCTAAATGCAAGACTTACCACTTGTTTGGAAATGCATGTGTAACATTACAAACATGATAAAACAGCTTGTTATCACATCCAAACACTGTTTTGGAACAAAATATGAGTTTTCTTTTCATTCTTCAAAAGTTGCACTTTTGCTCCAAGTTATGCTCAGAAACACTGTTTAGAGCGTTTACAGAGCCAGCAAACGCTGTTTTGAATGCCTAAATGCAAGACTTACCACTTGTTTGGAAATGCATGTGTAACATTACAAACATGATAAAACAGCTTGTTATCACATCCAAACACTGTTTTGGAACAAAATATGAGTTTTCTTTTCATTCTTCAAAAGTTGCACTTTTGCCACAAGTTATGCTCAGAAACACTGTTTAGAGCGCTAACAGCGCCAGCAAACGCTGTTTTGAATGCCTTAATACAAGACTTACTACTTGTTTGGAAATGCATGTGTAACATTACAAACATGATAAAACAGCTTGTTATCACATCCAAACACTGTTTTGGAACAAAATATGAGTTTTCAGTTCATTCTTCAAAAGTTGCACTTTTGCTCGGTTATGCTCAGAAACACTGTTTAGAGCGCTTACAGCGCCAGCAAACGCGGTTTTGAACGCCTAAATGCAAGACTTACCACTTGTTTGGAAATGCATGTGTAACATTACAAACATGATAAAACAGCTTGTTATCACATCCAAACACTGTTTTGGAACAAAATATGAGTTTTCAGTTCATTCTTCAAAAGTTGCACTTTTGCTCCAAGTTATGCTCAGAAACACTGTTTAGAGCGTTTACAGAGCCAGCAAACGCTGTTTTGAACGCCTAAATGCAAGACTTACTACTTGTTTGGAAATGCATGTGTAACATTACAAACATGATAAAACAGCTTGTTATCACATCCAAACACTGTTTTGGAACAAAATATGAGTTTTCAGTTCATTCTTCAAAAGTTGCACTTTTGCTCCAAGTTATGCTCAGAAACACTGTTTAGAGCGTTTACAGAGCCAGCAAACGCTGTTTTGAATGCCTAAATGCAAGACTTACCACTTGTTTGGAAATGCATGTGTAACATTACAAACATGATAAAACAGCTTGTTATCACATCCAAACACTGTTTTGGAACAAAATATGAGTTTTCTTTTCATTCTTCAAAAGTTGCACTTTTGCCACAAGTTATGCTCAGAAACACTGTTTAGAGCGCTAACAGCGCCAGCAAACGCTGTTTTGAATGCCTTAATACAAGACTTACTACTTGTTTGGAAATGCATGTGTAACATTACAAACATGATAAAACAGCTTGTTATCACATCCAAACACTGTTTTGGAACAAAATATGAGTTTTCAGTTCATTCTTCAAAAGTTGCACTTTTGCTCGGTTATGCTCAGAAACACTGTTTAGAGCGCTTACAGCGCCAGCAAACGCGGTTTTGAACGCCTAAATGCAAGACTTACCACTTGTTTGGAAATGCATGTGTAACATTACAAACATGATAAAACAGCTTGTTATCACATCCAAACACTGTTTTGGAACAAAATATGAGTTTTCAGTTCATTCTTCAAAAGTTGCACTTTTGCTCCAAGTTATGCTCAGAAACACTGTTTAGAGCGTTTACAGAGCCAGCAAACGCTGTTTTGAACGCCTAAATGCAAGACTTACTACTTGTTTGGAAATGCATGTGTAACATTACAAACATGATAAAACAGCTTGTTATCACATCCAAACACTGTTTTGGAACAAAATATGAGTTTTCAGTTCATTCTTCAAAAGTTGCACTTTTGCTCCAAGTTATGCTCAGAAACACTGTTTAGAGCGTTTACAGAGCCAGCAAACGCTGTTTTGAATGCCTAAATGCAAGACTTACCACTTGTTTGGAAATGCATGTGTAACATTACAAACATGATAAAACAGCTTGTTATCACATCCAAACACTGTTTTGGAACAAAATATGAGTTTTCTTTTCATTCTTCAAAAGTTGCACTTTTGCCACAAGTTATGCTCAGAAACACTGTTTAGAGCGCTAACAGCGCCAGCAAACGCTGTTTTGAATGCCTTAATACAAGACTTACTACTTGTTTGGAAATGCATGTGTAACATTACAAACATGATAAAACAGCTTGTTATCACATCCAAACACTGTTTTGGAACAAAATATGAGTTTTCAGTTCATTCTTCAAAAGTTGCACTTTTGCCACAAGTTATGCTCAGAAACACTGTTTAGAGCGCTAACAGCGCCAGCAAACGCTGTTTTGAACGCCTTAATACAAGACTTACTACTTGTTTGGAAATGCATGTGTAACATTACAAACATGATAAAACAGCTTGTTATCACATCCAAACACTGTTTTGGAACAAAATATGAGTTTTCTTTTCATTCTTCAAAAGTTGCACTTTTGCCACAAGTTATTCTCAGAAACACTGTTTAGACCGCTTATAGCGCCAGCAAACGCTGTTTTGAACGCCTTAATACAAGACTTACTACTTGTTTGGAAATGCATGTGTAACATTACAAACATGATAAAACAGCTTGCTATCACATCCAAACACTGTTTTGGAACAAAATAGGAGTTTTCAGTTCATTCTTCAAAAGTTGCACTTTTGCTCCAAGTTATGCTCAGAAACACTGTTTAGAGCGTTTACAGAGCCAGCAAACGCTGTTTTGAACGCCTAAATGCAAGACTTACTACTTGTTTGGAAATGCATGTGTAACATTACAAACATGATAAAACAGCTTGTTATCACATCCAAACACTGTTTTGGGAACAAAATATGAGTTGTCAGTTCATTCTTCAAAAGTTGCACTTTTGCCCCCAAGTTATGCTCAGAAACACTGTTTAGAGCGTTTACAGAGCCAGCAACGCTGTTTTGAACGCCTAATACAAGACTTACTACTTGTTTGGAAATGCATGTGTAACATTAAAAACAT
>NW_027507236.1:57500-67327 GCF_052324685.1 Brachyhypopomus gauderio | reverse complement strand
CCCCCCCCCCAACCCCCCGTCCCTGCCGCGTGTGTGTGTGAAAGGGGGAGTGTTTATCCGGACGTGGCCCCAGACGTTCCCTCTGACCGTACCACATTCCTGCGTCTCTCTGCTCCTCACACACACATGGCCACGCACGCTTATTTAGTTTAGGACTACATGGAAAAGTGTGTGTGTGTGTGTAAGAGAGAGAGAGAGAGAGAGAGAGAGAGAGAGGGAGAGGAGGGAAAGTGCTGTGCTGATGTGGTATAGACTTCACAACCGCGTGAGAGGTGTTATATGAGCAGATCTGCCCAGCACACACTCACACACACACGAGACTTATAACGTGAAGCGTTTTTCACTGTTCCATTGTGTTCCATGTATGGGTCAGACTTGAAACCCACAGGAAGTGACGGGCAGTGTGTGGGGCTTCACCTGTGTGCACGGTGTGAGTTATGGACAGTGTGTGCACTGATACATTTGTGTGTGTGCAGGTCAGAGGTCACTGGATTCAGATAATTCCTATCTTAGTTTCCTATCTGCAGGGACAGTACTACAGCCAAGAAGATACGACCGATACGGCCTCCAAGGTCACACGGGCTCCAAGGTCACACGGCTCCAAGCATGTGGACGAGACATGAACGATAAGAGTAAACATGCAGTGATACGAGCAGTGTCTGTGACATCAGTGATGATGTCAGTGGTGAGCATAACTACAGTAGCAGCTGTAACAGTGGGGGCGGCTTACCAACCGCAAACATTTTAATAATTATAATTAAACGGGAAAAAATGTAGACATGTATATATCTCCCTCTCCCTCCCTCTCTCACTCTCTCCGTCAGTCTTAATTGTTGTGGATGGAGTGTGTGTGTATCTGTGAACATGTGCTCAAGCACGTGCTCATGCACGATTCTGCCCCCCCCTCCTCCCACAGATCTCAGCTCCTCCCACCAATCCCTGCTCATTAAGCATAAAAGCATCTGTCACGTGGATGCCGGGCTAATATCCTGTAAGGTGCCACCATCTTTCCATTGACATGTATAATGTAAATATCATATGACTTCCATTTAATGTCTTGTTTTTAAAGAGAACTTACAGACATGGGGATTTTTTTTTATTAAAAATAATTTTAAATTATTTACCTTTACCTGAAAAAAACCATATGTAAACCTGACCTATAACCGAAAGTAAACCTGACCTGAATCAAACCGTATGTGAACCTGACTTGAATCAAACTGTACGTAAACCTGACCTAAATAAGACCGTACGTAAACCTGACCTGAATCAAACCGTACATAAACCTGACCTGAATCAACCATATGTAAACCTGACCTGAATGTAATCATATGTAATCCTGACCCGAATAAGACTGTACGTAAACCTGACCTAAATAAAACCGAAAGTAAAACCTGACCTAAATAAAACCGAAAGTAAATCCTGACCTAAATAAAACCGTACGTAAACCTGACCTGAATCAAACTGTACGTAAACCTGACCTGAATCAAACCCGAAAGTAAAACCTGACCTAAATAAAACTGTACGTAAACCTGACCTGAATAAGACCGTATGTAAACCTGACCTGAATCAAACCATATGTAAACCTGACCTAAATAAAACCGTACGTAAAAACTGACCTGAATCAAATTGTACGTAAACCTGACCTGAATAAGACCGTACGTAAACCTGACCTGAATCAAACATATGTAAACCTGACCCGAATAAGACCGTATGTAAACCTGACCTAAATCAAACCCTACGTAATCCTGACCTGAATAAGACCGCAAGTAAAACTGACCAGAATAAGACTATGTAAACCTGACCTGACCTGAATCAAACCGTACGTAAACCTGAGCTGAATCAAACCGTACGTAAACCTGAGCTGAATCAAACCGTACGTAAACTGAGCTGAATTAAACCGTACGTAAACCTTAGCTGAATCTAACCGTACGTTAACCTGACCTGAATCAAAGCGTACGTTAACCTGAGCTGACTTCTCGTCACCTTCGTGCCCAATCTCTCCTCCTTCAGTTGTCCATGAAGGCTCATATTAAACTGTTTTCATATTAAACTGTTTTCATATTAAACTGTGTTCACAGGCCATGCACACATTCCTACTCTAAGTGCCTGTGCAGTGTTTATGGTCATCCTGGAATTTTCATTTGTGTGTTCACCTGGGTTGAGAGTGACTACTCTTCTAGAATATTCTGTCTGGCTTCAAGTCTGTGCACTGCTCCTGTATTCTGGGGTATTTTTGCAGGTTAGTGCGATAAATTGCTGTACCAGTTGTCTAATGATTCGTGCATACCCGCCCCCCCCCCCCCCCCCCCCCCCAACACACACACACACACACACACACACACACACCTACATAAAGACGTCTGACACCTGCTCATTCATTCACTTCACCTCGACTTTCATGTATGCAAACATGGTTACGGAAATGCTCACCTGTCATGGGTGTATAGGGTGAACCATCTTCTTTTGGTTGAAGTAGTACTCAATTATTTATTTTTCCTATTTATTGGGAAATTTTATATTTATTTGGTCAGCAAATCCACATTTTTGCCATTGGCCAATCATAATATCCCTGGAATTCAGATTGTGACTTTGAGGTTCTGAGATGTCTTTCACTAACATCTGTATATATGTGTGTGTGTGTGTGTGTGTGTGTGTGTGTGTGTGTGTGTGTGTGTGTGTGTGTGTGTGTGTGTGGCGCGCATGTGCGTTCCATCTGCACAACCAGCTGATCAAACATCTATTCATGTTTGTCCTAATTAGGCATTAAACTGAAAAACTCCAGAGACTTGTGAGTAATAACCTCAGTGTGTGCGTGTGTGTGTGCGTGTGTGCGCGTGTGTGCGCGTGTGTGCGTGTGTGTGTGTGTGTGCGTGTGTGTGTGTGTGAGGAAGTATCAGCACAGAGAAACAGGTGGTGTGTGTTTCTTGAGGAGTCCTGCTTTCCTTTATTTATACTGTATATATAAAGCTGTTGTTTTTTTTTCAGGGTCACTTGTTCAGTGACACTTCGTTATGGTTGACAGTGGGAGACACAGACAGCTAAGAAGTTAAGGAAACGAGAGTGAGACAGGGGAGTGAGACAGGGGAGTGAGACCGATGGAGAGACAGGTAGAGAGATGGCAGAGAGACAGGGAGAGAGGAGCACAGAGGGGAAGAGGAACGGAGGCGGACAGAGAAGGAGACGGAGAGGAGGGACAGAGTGACACATTCTGGGTATAGCGAGGAAGAGGGGGAGATGGGACTGAGATGGGGGGGAGACAGACTGAGACGGAATTGAGGATGAGGGGGAGATATGGAGGTGGAGCTGTATGGGTGGGAACAGGAAGGTGGACGGGAGCGCCTCTGACTGCTCTGAGGTATGACCCTCACTATGACATTAGCCCTCATCACACCCAATAAGTGGCACACACACATCTGTTTGTGTGTGTGTGTGTGCGTGTGTGTGTGTGGGGGCAGTGGACCCTCAGATTATCAGGTGATGTCAGTGTTTCCTTCATAACCTTTGAGCTGGAGGCCCCAGCCAGACCTGATGACATCACCAGCCTCACGTCCACCCTCCATGACCTGAGAGAGCGAGAGAGGTGTTGGAGGAGATGAAGGAGAGAGGAGAGAGAGAGAGAGAGAGAGGAGAGAGAGAAAGAGAGAGAGCACTCATGGTGTGAGTGAGGTATGTAAAGCTCACAGATGTTGCATCTCCTCACATCCTGCTTACTACAGTCACATCTAAAGAGTGTGAGAGAGATAACCAGAGATGCACTCGGTGTGGACATGTGTACGTGTGTGTGTACGTGTGTGCACGCTTTTGAGTGTACGTGTGTATGTGCACGTGTTTGAGAGTTTGAGAAACAAAGCAAAACGGAACCAGACAGAATCCTCCAGAGGGTCTGGGTCCCACCGTGCGTATCCCTCCCCACAAACACGCCCCCCCCCCCTCGGCGAGGCACTGCAGGCCCAGTGAGGGTGCCTGTTTTCCCCATCAGGACCGCACCGCTCCCCCCCTCTCGGTCTGGAGCTCCGGGGCCTGACTTCAAACATGAGCTACTCCAAGAATGATAATGACAGAAACACACACTCTGGGGGGCCGAACCTCAGCCCCCGCACCCTCAGGAACTCTCTTCCCCTTTCTCCAGAGTGTGTTTTCCCGTTTCTTCGGAGTGTGTTTTCAGGTCGTATTTGCTAGTGTGTGTGAGCATTCCAGAACGTTCTTTCTAAGCCTGGTTTCGCTTGATCCCGACTAACGAGGTGCTTATTGTCACGGGTGGCAGTGGAGAGGAAACTCCGCTATCTCATTGCGGGGCAGCGCGGCCACATCCCACAATGCACCTGTGCAATGCCACTGTTTCAAAGGGGCCAGTCCGCACTCAGCAGCAGCCACGTGCTGTTCCCGTGACGACAGCTCTGCTTGGCGACGACCCCAGGGTCAGCCTCCAGATCCGCCCCGTCTTCTGGCGTTTTGGATCAGCAGGGTGATGTTTTGAGCCGGAGTGTTTTCTGTCGCTCTGTGCTCGCATACGTACCCGGGTCTTCTCCACAGAGGAACTGTCTCACGCCACATTGGGCCAGACTCCTCACAGCTCGAGGAGAAGAGCTGTGCCATCGTTTGGTCTGATGGTTTTTTTCACGAATTAGCCCAGACGTACAGCACCCAATGGGACGGGCAGGTTCTTGTAGGTCATTTGAAGAAACCTCGCTACACTTGACAATGGAAAATATTCCCACAATTCTGAAGACTGTCAACGATCTGGATCTGAGTGGGTTGGTGTTCCAGTGCGTTCCTTTGGGTGCCAGAGATTTCTAAAACGGGCCGAGAGGGAACCGAGGAGGAAGCTAGGCGGGGGGGGGAGGAGATGTTCTGAGAGAGGTCAAAGAGGCTATGACATCACTCTCACTTTGTTGAGCGAGTGACATCAAGGCAAATGGGAATGTTGGCAATGTGAAACACTTGTGACCACAAACTGGCCCCCGTCCAATAAACCATCACCTGTTCATGGTGTATTTGAGCTCTCACACACACACACACACACACACACACACACACACACACACACACACACATTTGTGACCCCCTTAAAACATCACCTGTTTCAGGCAGGACCGTCTCGGGGTACGCAGATGGTTGTCACCATTCAGAACATCCATAGGGAAGCTAATGGATTTCCCTGTTAGCACATGCGGGTGGATCAAAGCATGTGGCCATGTTTGGGAGGCCTGGGGCTTCACTGTGGTGCTCTCCCACTAATACAGACATGTACACATAAGGAAGTGTGTGTGTGTGTGTGTGTGTGTGTGTGTGTGTGCGCCAACTGTAAACTAATCTAATCTTTTATCTGAAATTAGACAAATGCTGGATCTGGGAGAAGGGGAGAATAACTAACTAGAGTTACTAACAAACATTTTTAATGTAATATCCAGATGTCCTTATACGCTCTCCTGCGTTTAGGGTGGAATATGCAGTTTGCAGTGTATGTTTATAAAGTTGACACACACAATGGATAGATGGATAGGTGGTTAGCATTGTGCCTCTCAGCACTGGGGTCTTGGGTTCAAGTCCCTGTCTGAGTGGGGTCTCCATGTTCTGCTCCTGTCTGTGTGGGTTCTCTGGACTCCTCCACAGTCCAAAATCATGGAGGTTAGTCTGTGTGTCTGTCCTTGTCCAATAAACAATTGTCTGCCCGAATGTGTGTGGTGCTTTGTCCTGGGGTGTGTGGTGCTTTGACCTTCCTGCACCTGATTCTGTCCACCGGTCTCTGCTAGAGAGACTTCTTGGCGGTGTGTGAATGGGCGTAGAAGCTTCTATCTGTGGTAATTGGATAGTGACCTTGGGTTCTTGGTTCCTTCATTAATGGATGGAGAGTGAGAGGAAGCATGAAAGACACTCAGACAGATGGAAGGGACTAAGAGGGAGGAGAGAGAGGAAGGATGGATGGAGATACAGGACGATTGATGGAGAGATAGGAAGGACTGATGAGAGAGAGGGGGAGGATTGATGGAGAGAGGAGGGACTGAGGAGAGATAGAGGAATAGATTGGAGAGAGAGAGAAGGGACTGATATAGAGAGGGTATTGATGGATGAGAACAGACCACCCCATGCAGCGTTTGGTAGTGGATATTTTGAGAACATTCTGTATTTGAGTTTTTCCCCAATGTCCTTCTCATTGAATAACAGTTCAGCTTCTCCTAGTCTCACTGACCAAATATCCATATGAGCCTGAGACCTGTGGAGAAAAGACCGCCATCATAACCGCCATGGTTTCACATTCCACACTGTGAGGAATTTAGACTTCTGTTGCTAAATCAGGGCCCATGCGCTTGTGGGTTATTTTCTTATCTTTTTTTTTTCTATATTATTATTTATTCAGAATATTTTTGTACAATTTTACTATCAACTTTAACTTTGGCTGGAACATGTTTTTGTTCTTTTCTGTCAAACTCAATAAGCATAGTGTGTGTGTGGTGTGTGTGGGTGTGTGTGTGTGTGTGTGTGTGTGTGTGTGTGTGTTTTGATGTTAAAGTGGGTTATGGCTAGTCTAAAAATAGTGCAGCTCTGAGTGGATCATGTGATCTCTACATCCAAGGCCAGATGGGAGAACTGGGGCAATGTGTGGTAGATGTAGGTATGGTAGGTGTAGGTGTAGTAGATGTAGGTGTAGTAGATGTAGGTGTAGGTGTGGGTGTGGTAGATGTAGGTGTGGGTAGATGTAGGTGTAGGTGTGGGTATGGTAGGTGTAGGTGTGGGTAGATGTAGGTGTGGTAGATGTATGTGTGGTAGGTGTGATAGATGTAGGTGTGATAGATGTAGGTGTAGGTATGGGTGTGGTAGATGTAGATGTGGGTGTAGTAGATGTAGGTGTGGGTGTGGTAGATGTAGGTGTGGGGTTGTGGTAGATGTAGGTGTGGTAGGTGTAGGTGTGGTAGATGTAGGTGTGGTAGGTGTGGGTGTGGTAGATGTAGGTGTGGTAGATGTAGGTGTGGTAGGTGTAGGTGTGGTAGGTGTAGGTGTAGTCCGATGTAGATGTGGTTGTGGTAGATGTAGGTGTGATAGATGTAGGTGTGGTTACATCTACCACACCTACATCTACCACACCCCACACCTAGGTGTAGGTGTAGTCGATGTAGATGTAGGTGTGGTAGGTGTAGGTGTGGTAGATGTGGGTGTAGTAGATGTAGATGTGGGGTGTGGTAGATGTAGGTGTGGTAGATGTAGGTGTGGTAGATGTAGGTGTGGTAGTGTAGGTGTAGTCGATGTAGATGTGGTTGTGGTAGATGTAGGTGTGATAGATGTAGGTGTGGTACATCTACCACACCTACATCTACATCGACTACACCTACACCTAGGTGTGGGTGTGGTAGATGTAGGTGTGGTAGATGTACCACACCCTACATCTATCACACCTACATCTACCACAACCACATCTACATCGACTACACCTACACCTACCACACCTACATCTACCACACCTACATCTACCACACCCTACATCTACCACACCCACATCTACATCTACTACACCCACATCTACCACACCTACACCTACCACACCTACATCTACATCGACTACACCTACACCTGTAGGTGTGGTAGGTGTAGGTGTGGTAGATGTGGGTGTAGTAGATGTAGATGTGGGTGTAGTAGATGTGGGTTGTGGTAGATGTAGGTGTGGGTGTAGTAGATGTAGGTGTGGTAGATGTAGGTGTGGGTGTAGTAGATGTAGGTGTAGTAGATGTAGATGTTGGTGTGATAGATGTAGGTGTGGTAGATGTAGATGTGGGTGTAGTAGATGTAGATGTAGGTGTGGTAGATGTAGGTGTAATAATGTAGGTGTGGTAGGTGTAGGTGTGGGTGTAGTAAATTTACGTATAGTAGATGTAGATGTGGGTGTAGTAGATGTAGATGTGGGTGTAGTAGATGTGGGTGTAGTAGATGTAGGTGTGGTAGATGTAGATGTGGGTGTAGTAGATGTAGATGTGGTAGATGTAGATGTGGGTGTAGTAGATGTAAATGTGGGTGTAGTAGATGTGGGTGTAGTAGATGTGGGTGTAGTAGATGTAGGTGTGGTAGATGTAGATGTGGGGTGTAGTAGATGTAGATGTGGGTGTAGTAGATGTAAATGTGGGTGTAGTAGATGTAGATGTGGGTGTAGTAGATGTAGATGTAGATGTGGGTGTAGTAGATGTAGATGTGGGTGTAGTAGATGTAGGTGTGGTAGGTGTAGGTGTAATAGATGTAGGTGTGGTAGGTGTAGGTGTAATAGATGTAGGTGTGGTAGGTGTGATAGATGTAGGTGTGGTAGGTGTAGGTGTGGGTGTGGTAGATGTAGGTGTGGTAGATGTAGGTGTGGTAGGTGTAGGTGTGGTAGATGTAGGTGTGGTAGGTGTGATAGATGTAGGTGTGGTAGGTGTAGGTGTGGTAGATGTAGGTGTAGGTGTAGGTGTAGTCGATGTAGATGTGGTTGTGGTAGATGTAGGTGTGATAGATGTAGGTGTGGTAGGTGTAGGTGTAGTCGATGTAGATGTAGGTGTGGTAGATGTAGGTGTGGTAGGTGTAGGAGTAATAGATGTAGGTGTGGTAGGTGTAGGTGTGGTAGATGTAGGTGTGGTAGGTGTGATAGATGTAGGTGTGTGGTAGGTGTAGGTGTGGTAGGTGTAGGTGTAGTCGATGTAGATGTGGTTGTAATAGATGTAGGTGTGGTAGGTGTAGGTGTGATAGATGTAGGTGTGGTAGATGTGGGTGTAGTAGATGTAGATGTGGGTGTAGTAGATGTAGGTGTGGTAGATGTAGGTGTGGGTGTAGTAGATGTAGGTGTGGTAGGTGTAGGTGTGATAGATGTAGGTGTGGTAGATGTGGGTGTAGTAGATGTAGATGTGGGTGTAGTAGATGTAGGTGTGGTTAGATGTAGGTGTGGGTGTAGTAGATGTAGGTGTGATAGATGTAGGTGTGGTAGATGTAGATGTGGGTGTACTAGATGTAGATGTAGGTGTGGTAGATGTAGGTGTGGGTGTAGTAGATGTAGGTGTGATAGATGTAGGTGTGGTAGATGTAGATGTGGGTGTAGTAGATGTAGATGTAGGTGTGGTAGATGTAGGTGTAATAATGTAGGTGTGGTAGGTGTAGGTGTGGGTGTAGTAAATTTACGTATAGTAGATGTAGATGTGGTAGATGTAGATGTGGGGTGTAGTAGATGTAGATGTGGGTGTAGTAGATGTGGGTGTAGTAGATGTAGGTGTGGTAGATGTAGATGTGGGTGTAGTAGATGTAGATGTGGTAGATGTAGATGTGGGTGTAGTAGATGTAGATGTGGGTGTAGTAGATGTAGATGTGGGTGTAGTAGATGTGGGTGTAGTAGATGTAGGTGTGGTAGATGTAGATGTGGGGTGTAGTAGATGTAGATGTGGTAGATGTAGATGTGGGTGTAGTAGATGTAGATGTGGGTGTAGTAGATGTAGATGTGGGTGTAGTAGATGTAGGTGTGGTAGATGTAGTCTTCATGGCTTAATTCATCTCTCACTCTGCCTGTAGGGCCAAAGTTAATCAGCTGAGTGACCCAAAGGTTCACACACTGCCTAGTCTCTCACACACACTCACTCACACACACACTCACTGTCACTCACACACACTCATATACACATAGGCCCACATAGTACTTTGTTGCCTAATAAGGCAACAAATGACCTCATGGACACTGTATGTATACCGACAGCGTATCTACATGTGTGTAAACATGTGTGTGAGTGTGAGTGTGAGTGTGAGTGTGAGTGTGTGAGTGTGTGAGTGTGTGTGTGTGTGTATCTTTTCTGAATGGAAATTGGACAGTGCTCTGGTGAAGTGGG
>NW_027507236.1:45000-50000 GCF_052324685.1 Brachyhypopomus gauderio | reverse complement strand
CCTCCACCCTCACAAAGCCCATAACGGCTCCCCAGAGCCACAGGTCCAGGGGCTGCGTCAGGCTCCAGTACCCACTGAAAATGACACTTGCTGGGGTTAGAGGACAGCTTCTTGGGGGGTCTGTTTTCCAGGAAGGACAGAGGAAGAGAGAGAGAGAGAGGGGGGGGGGGGGAGATAAATGTGACTTTGGACTTGTGTGGATTATTGGAAGAGTGCCATCATCATTACAGCCCTGGGTTTGTGGGGTTGAAGTTGTGGGGTTGAGGTTGTGCGTTTGGGGTGGAGGGGTTGAGGTTGTGCGTTTGTGATGTATGCTTCTTTCAGTGTTTACTACCAGGGCCTACCATAGCAGGAGTTCTCCACCTGCTGAAGGAGCAGGTTCCTCCTGAAGGCCTGCAGTGCAGTGATGATCTTCTAGAAGATCTGATGCTCTTCTGCTCCTCTCCTGCATTTACATCATGTTTTTCAAAGTGCACAAATTTCCGGTTAAAACATTAAAGAATAGTCTGTGGTGTTTTGGGGGGGTGGGGGCTCGTTTTTCCGTGCATCACCACAGAGAAACCTTCCCCTGTATATTGGCAGCCAGGAAAGTGGTGTGGGAGGTGTGTTATTCCTGTGTTATCACAGAATCATGTAATCACTCGGGTGTGACTCATAGTTCCCCTGAGACGTGTTGTTTGAGGAGTACATCCCCCCCTCTGTGTGAGAGTGGACCGATCCACCTGATTCGCTCCTCACACTGTATGGAATCAGCAGCAGACGAGGGTCTTGGACGAAGCGGCAGGTCACTCGGGGTTTCCCAGGCCAAGCCTCAGGGGCTTTTGGAGAAGGACCCCGCGCTCTTTCTCTGCGCTCATGCTGTCAGGGTTATTGTTTGTTTGGGTCAGATGTGTTGGGAAGGCCCAAAAATGTGGGAGTTAGTTAGAGAAGCAGGTACTGAATGTGTATGTGCTGAATGTTCAGCACTTATTACGGAATGCCTGAGTAAGTATGTACTTGTGAGTATGTGTACAGGATTTTATGTGTTCATGTAAGTGTGTGTGTGTGTGTGTGTGTGTGTGTGTGTGTGTGTGTGTGTGTGTGTGTGTGTGTGTGTGTGTGTGTGTGTATGTGAGCTGGCCGAGCTGAGCTGTTGTGACGTCAAGTGGCCGAATATCGAATTCCTCAGCAGATCTCGATAGAGTGTAATCTTGCGCTTTCCTCCTCTGTCCGCTGAAATTGGAATTCCTCAGCACAAATAGCCGAGTCTCACGGACGTGCCTGCACCCTCACGGACGTGCCTGCACCCTCACGGACGTGCCTGCACCCTCACGGACGTGCCTGCACCCTCACGGACGTGCCTCCACCCTCACGGACGTGCCTCCACCCTCACGGACGTGCCTCCACCCTCACGGACGTGCCTCCACCCTCACGGACTCCTCACACGGTCGGCACGGCGCTTCATCTCTGGGTGCCGTGGCCAAAAAATCCCATTTGCTGATGTTCCATCAGGTCAGCTTCCCTCTCCATGAAGCTGCACCGTTAGCCAGACTCCTCCACTCCTCCACTCCTACTACACCACTCCTCCACTCCTCCACCACTCCTCTACTCCTCCACTCCACCACCACCACTCCTCCACTCCTCCACTCTTCCACTCCTCCACCACTCCTCCACTCCTCCTCCACCACTCCACCACTCCTCCACCACTCCACCACTCCTCCACTCCTCCTCCACCACTCCTCTACTCCTCCACTCCACCACCACCACCTCCACCACTCCTCTACTCCTCCACTCCACCACTCCTCCACTCCTCCTCCACTCTTCCACTCCTCTACTCCTCCACCACCACCTCCACCACTCCTCTACTCCTCCACCACCACCTCCACCACTCCTCCACTCCTCCACCACCACCTCCACCACTACACCACTCCTCTACTCCACCACTCCTCCACTCCTCCACCACTCCACCACTCCTCCACCACCTCCTCTACCTCCTCCACCACTCCTCCACCTCCACCACTCCTCCACTCCTCCACCACCACCTCTACCACTCCTCTACTCCTCCACCACCACCTCCACCACTCCTCCACCACCTCCACCACCACCTCCACCACTCCTCTACTCCTCCACCACCACCTCCACCACTCCTCCACCACCTCCTCTACCTCCTCCACCACTCCTCCACCTCCACCACTCCTCCACTCCTCCACCACCACCTCTACCACTCCTCTACTCCTCCACCACCACCTCCACCACTCCTCCACCACCTCCACCACCACCTCCACCACTCCTCTACTCCTCCACTCCACCACCACCACTCCTCCACCACCTCCTCTACCTCCTCCACCACTCCTCCACTCCTCCACCACTCCTCTACCTCCTCCACCACTCCTCCACTCCTCCACCACTCCTCTACCTCCTCCACCACCACCTCCACCACTCCTCCACTCCTCCACCACTCCTCCACTCCTCCACCACTCCTCCACTCCTCCACCACCTCCTCTACCACTCCTCCACCTCCACCACCTCCTCCACCACTCCTCCACCACCTCCTCTACCTCCTCCACCACTCCTCCACCTCCACCACTCCTCCACTCCTCCACCACCTCCTCTACCACTCCTCCACCTCCACCACCTCCTCCACCACTCCTCCACCACCACTCCTCTACTCCTCCACTCCTCCACCACTCCTCCACCACCTCCTCCTCCACTCCTCCATGGTTTAATAGTGATGGATTATGGCCCTTATCTCAAGGACGTGGACCAGATCAGCCCAAGCGTGCCAGCGTTACCAGGGCACATAGACGCAGGGTCCCAGTGTTGAGAGATCTGCTTCCTAACATGTGGTTTGGTACATTGTCTGGAACTTTTGTATGTAAGATTGAATTGGGTGCATGTGATTCAGCACACATGCTGGAGAAGACGGCCTGCAGGTGATGAGATGGGGCAGGAACGCACAGTGCTGGGGCAGGAACGTGGAGGGCTGGGGCAGGAACGTGGAGGGCTGGGGCAGGAACGTGGAGGGCTGGGGCAGGAACGCGGAGGGATGGGGCAGGAACGCACAGTGCTGGGGCAGGAACGTGGAGGGCTGGGGCAGGAACGCACAGTGCTGGGGCAGGAACGTGGAGGGCTGGGGCAGGAACGCGGAGGGATGGGGCAGGAACGCACAGTGCTGGGGCAGGAACGTGGAGGACTGGGGCAGGAACGCGGAGGACTGGGGCAGGAACGTGGAGGGTTGGGGCAGGAACGCACAGTGCTGGGGCAAGAACATGGTGAGCTTGCTGGGTTCTGTTGACAGTAATCCTCTCTCTTCAGTCCTTTCAGACTGAACCTGGCATGAACCTTCATCAGCAATGTACTCTATTGGACCAAGCCAACTCTCTCTATCTCTCTCTCTCTCTCCCCCTCCCATCTATCTCACTTTCGTTCAATTTCCCTTTCTGTATCTCTTCTTGTCTATTTTTCTCTCTTTCCCTCTCTCTGTCTATCTCTCTCTCTGTCGATTTGCCCCTCTCTCTGTCTTTGTCTTCAGTTCTCTGTGTCTGATGGGAGGGTGAACTCTATTCTCTGCCTCAGCTGTCCCCTGTGATATGGAATGACAAGAATGTCCCTGAAAGAGAAGAAGACGGGAGGAGGGAGGGGAGGAGGGAGGGAGGGGAGGAGGGAGGGAGGGGAGGAGAGGAGGGAGGGGAGGAGAGGAGGGAGGGGGGGGGGGGCACTCCTGAGGTCCAGCTCAGCAGGACGGTTGTGCCCAGCTCATGCACCAACTGCAGTGATGGTGGCAGTGTCCTGGGGTTGCTGGCCACATCTGGGACCTGCTGGGACGGGAGATATTCAGTGACGGGGTTACTTCATGGCGTGATGGCCACCAGTGATTCTCGTGTACACACACACACACACACACACACACACACACACACACACACACACACACACTCCACAAGGAGCATTTCAGAGCCAGTAGAGAGTGTCCAGAAGAGGGAGGGAGGACAAAAATGTGAGAGTGAGGCTAAGATGTGTCGGGAGTTACGTGATGCCTGGAGAGCTGGTCAGAGCCCGTGTCAGAGATGACGTGCTACGGTCTGACCGTATGGAAAATGCAACTCATTGACAAAGAAATGCATTGAGGTGAATTGGAGGTGTTGCAAAAGAATGGAGTGGAGTGGAAGGTCTTGGTGGAGGAGTGCGTGCGCAGAGGAATGCCCCGGGCTGGAATGTCATTAACGGCCCTCTCAGGCCTGCGTGCTCTTAGCCGAGGGGGGCCTCCCAGTCCCAGCGGCCTGCGAGACTTCTGATGAGCGGCCGTGACTCAGCGCGGCGTAGCCGGGGTGCCGTGGGGTCGTGTCCTAGCAACGAGCTCCTGGCTGGGCTAAGCTCACACAGACCTCCACTCGGGGACTGCCTCGCGTGGACAAGCACGCTGCTGGAGGTTTAAGAGGGAATATCCTCCTCCACATGGAGCAGTGACGGACTAGAAGTCAGACGGGTGGAGAGTTGGGAAAGATGGGATGTGGGTTTACATGGAGCCTGATACTCCAGTTACAACCAGTTTAAAAGCCCAGACTGAATCAGAATACTCCATATAAACACCAAGGACAACAAAACACAAAACCAATAGAAATTACAGGTGGTTGCAGAGGGGTCCTTTGATCCATTCATAAACTGACCAAAAGAAAAACTGGACTCAGCGTGAACGGTTAAACCTGATTACCTGCCGCCTGTAGACACCCTGCACGTGTCCTCCGTGATGACGTAAACGTGACGTGTCCTCCGAAATGACGTAAACATGACGTGCTCTCCGTGATGACGTAAACATGACGTGTCCTCCGAGATGACGTAAACATGACGTGCCCTCCGAGATGACGTAAACATGACGTGCCCTCCGAGATGACGTAAACATGACGTGTCCTCCGTGATGACGTAAACATGACGTGTCCTCCGTGATGACGTAAACATGACGTGTCCTCCGTGATGACATAAACGTGACGTTTCCTCCGTGATGACGTAAACATGACGTAAAC
>NW_027507236.1:35000-40000 GCF_052324685.1 Brachyhypopomus gauderio | reverse complement strand
TGTACCAAACATTTAATAATTAGACCAAACATTTGCAGCGTGACCCTCTCATTGGTCCTGAGTGGGGATGACTGGCTCTGTTTTCCTTTCTCTCTCTCTTTTTCATTCTCTCTCTTTCTGTCTGTGTTTATTCTTTGTTTTTCTCACATTCTTCTTTCTCTCTCTCTCATTTTCTCTCAATATCTGTATAATTGATCTGTTATCCAATTCATCTGCAAATCAGATGAGGATAATTCACTCTGTGGGTCTGGAAAAAAGGGGAAAGTGAGAGCTGGAGCCTGTCGGTCACGCTGAATTGAGATTGTAGACGTCTGGTTGGTGTATTCTGGCTGTCGGAGCTCTGCGTCACGTTCAGCAGTGGGACCACACACTGTTTCGAGCGGGGTAATGTCTCGTTTGTTGACCCTTCGACATGTTGTCACATCCTGGAGAGCCTCTCGCGGGGTTTGGGTCTGATATGAGGCCAAACCCGTCGGATCGATCCGGGCTGGCAACCTCGACTGGGTCCCCCAGCTGCTCTGGACTCGATGGACATGATGCCAAACGCAGGAAGATTGATCCTCATGTAACCTGAGCTCAGGGGTGAGAGCCCCTTGGTGTGTCCTGCAGACAGGATGACATCATGGTGGGAATGAAAGCAGGCCGTCTGTGACCTCAAACAATATCCTGACTTGAACAGTGTGACTGATTATACAGGACTACAACTTCACCCCACAGCACTTAATTGTGTGTGTGTGTGTGTGTGTGTGTGTGTGTGTGTTTAAATTACATAAACAGTCCAAACTTTAGCAGCACAGAAGTAAAAGCTATGGTTTATATGAACCAAATACACCAGTGTGAAAGTCGCTGTGTATAATCGTACAATCTCCGCTGTTCGTGGTTTAGTTCTTGGCTTATGATGCGTTTCCTTGGCAACTGTGTCTGTCTCCTCCTAGGTACAGAGTTCTTTGTGGGGTTATCGAAGCGGACCAATCAGAGGGGAGCAGAGATCCTGGCAGACACCTTTAAGGTGGGCATTCATGGACACGTGGGTCATTGTTTGCACTGATTATTTACAAGTATTGGAAAGGTTATGCAAATGGGTTCAGGCATCTGTTTTGAGAGAGAACATTTGTTGGTAGTGTTTCTTCTCCTTACTCACATGTGAGTGTTCTAGCTGATGTGTAATAGTACTGCAGAGAAACTGGCAGAGGTGTATAATCCAGGTTCAGAAAGTAAAAGCCCTCACCAGGATTTTGTTCAGGCTTCCTGGATTGTGTTGATTCCACTAATTTTACCTGGATTGCACTAATTAGAAAATCTAGCAAGCTTGAGCAAAATCCTGGTGAGGACTTTTACTTTCTGAACCTGGATTATACACCTCTGGAAACTGGTACCGTGAACTGGGCCAGTGGACTGTGTGGTGGCTTTACACACAGCACCGGGGACCCGCTCTGCTGTTCTCCTACAGAACCAGGCCCATTGTCTGCCCTATGATAAGCCAATAAGTGATATCTGTTCCTCTGCTCTACCTCTTGCATCCGATGGCCGTCATCACGTGGGGCGTGTGTTCAGAAGCTCCAGCGTCTGGCCGGCAAGCAGCTTTGAGTTCTGACTGAAAGGCAGAGTTCAGAGCCGGGCCTGCCCGTTCTCTCCTAATACGCTAACGACTCGGATGACATTCAGAACACGGGCAGGAAACCAAGAGGAGCTTTGAAATGCTTTGGGCTTCCTTATCGCCGTGCCGTTTATCCACCGTTAGCGTAATGTTCCCGGAAGCTCTTTGGCTTATTGGAGGAGAGTACCTCAGGGCACGCAGACGTGCTTACTGAAGTTTTTCCTTTTTTCCTTCGGCATTTTCCATGCGCTCAAGTAAAGTACACATTCTTCTGTGAATATTCCCTCCTTTAAACCGTCAGTTTAAAAAATGTAACAGCAGTTTTGAAACGGTGCATGTAGACAGGTGTTCAACGCGTAGTGTGTGGAGAGCAGGTCAGAACAAGCACTCAGCCCAGCTGTTCTTACCCAATGGGATGTTGATTTATAATATAAAGCTTCATCCAATAGGACTGAGTTTTACAGGTACGTGTGATTTTTCTGCCGCAGGACTATGCCGTGTCCACTGTGCCAGTAGCACATGGGCTGCACTTGAAGGGTTTCTGCGGTATGGCTGGACCAGGACTCATTGCGATTGGCTCAAGTGAATCAGCTCAGAGAGCCTTAAAGGTAAAGTATCTTAAGCCAGAAAGTCTTAAAGGCAATGTATCTTAAGCCAAAATACCTTGAAGGTCAAGTCAAAAAGCCTTAAAGGTTAAGTATTTTAAGCCATAAAGCCCGGATGCCATAATGTCTGATTCCACTTGATTATTTATCGTGGAGTTGCAGCAGACACACTGGAAGAGGGAGTCGTGTAAGTGGTGTAAATGTGGCTGGGCACTAGTGCTCACTAGTTTGTCATGACCTTTCACGCACGAGGGCTTGGCACTCAGCCCTGGTGTCATGTGTCGGGTATGTGAAAGAAAGAAATAACGAACAAACAAACAGACACATTTGATTGGTCCCTGGGGACATTGCTGAATGCTTTTTGTAGTGTTGATTTTTGAAGCGTTGGGTGAAGCGTTGGGTGAAGCGTTGATGTGTTCATTGATGTGTTGATTGAAGCTTTGAAGCGTTGAGTCAAGCGTTGAAGCGTTGATGTAATGTTGATGAAGCGTTGAGTGAAGTGTTTATGTAGCGTTGAGTGAAGCGTTGAGTGAAGCGTTTACGTAGCGTTGAGTGAAGCGTTGAGTGAAGCGTTGAGTGAAGCGTTGAGTGAAGCGTTTATGTAGCGTTGAGTGAAGCGTTGATGAAGCGTTGAGTTAAGTGTTTATGTAGCGTTGAGTGAAGCGTTGAGTGAAGCGTTTATGTAGCGTTGAGTGAAGCGTTGAGTGAAGCGTTTATGTAGCGTTGAGTGAAGCGTTTATGAAGCGTTGAGTGAAGCGTTGAGTGAAGCGTTTATGAAGCGTTGAGTGAAGCGTTTATGAAGCGTTGAGTGAAGTGTTTATGTAGCGTTGAGTGAAGCGTTGAGTGAAGCGTTTATGTAGCGTTGAGTGAAGCGTTGAGTGAAGCGTTGAGTGAAGCGTTGAGTGAAGCGTTTATGTAGCGTTGAGTGAAGCGTTGAGTGAAGCGTTGAGTGAAGCGTTGAGTGAAGCGTTTATGAAGCGTTTATGAAGCGTTTATGAAGCGTTTATGAAGCGTTGAGTGAAGCGTTGAGTGAAGCGTTGAGTGAAGCGTTTATGTAGCGTTGAGTGAAGCGTTGAGTGAAGCGTTTATGTAGCGTTGAGTGAAGCGTTTATGTAGCGTTGAGTGAAGCGTTGAGTGAAGCGTTGATGAAGCGTTGAGTGAAGCGTTTATGTAGCGTTGAGTGAAGCGTTGAGTGAAGCGTTGATAAAGTGTCTTCGTTGCTCAGCTTGGCCCACATGTTGATGCTCTAACGGGGTTCACCTGCCACTGCTGTCGAGTTGCTATGTAGAAGAGGCGTGGCTCCAGCCGGTTGTCAGGGGAACACGGCGCAGGAATGCCATCTGCCTCGCTCTTGGGCCGGGGGCCGTGGGCGGGGCCACCCCACTGCTAAAGGCCAGAGAATGGGAGGGGCCTGCGTTTACGATGCCGTGGCATTCGAGCCCAGATTGGTCACGCACCAGGAGTACCCTGGTCCCGAGCAACAAAAGACGAGCACATACCGGCCCCCCCGGCCGGCCCGAGACACAGCTGGCGGTCCAAGCGCTTCGTTCCAGGTCTTGTTTTCAAGCGTTTGTCCCAGCACACGTTCAGAGAGGTTCGGGCTGTTAAGAGCATCCCAGTTCATCCATAACCACAACATCGGCTTCCCCGTAATCCGGCTGTCCGCTCTCAGTAATAACGTACAGCTTGCACTGGTTGACTTGATTCATTCTTTGAATACCATCTAGTTGTCTCTAACGATAATTGATGGTTAAATTCTAAAACCAGAATTCTGCAGTCATTGCCAAACCCACAAAGAAGCGAACTGTGTAGAGGGTTAACCCTGTGTTCCAGTGGACTAGTAGCACAAACTCTCTGCAGTGCGTTCTTGGCAGGAGTCGGGATACGCCGTTGCAACGTTGGGTTTCTCTGGGATTTGCGATGCTGCTGTTGCCCAAACAAACATTCAGGATTCTGGTTCTGACAGTGGCTGTCGTCATGGAAACTCCCCGCGCCTTGCCGAAGCTGTTTTCCTTCGGAGGAGGGATGGTGTGTGTTGTGTTTGTGGCTCGTTCGCTGGTGCCGGGGCAGGAGGCGGTGTTCTGGGGGCTCCGTGGGGGCCCAGACAGCAGTGAGACGTGTGCGAGACACAGCCAGACTGCAGAGGCCTTCATGCTGCTCGGTTTGAACCTCCGCGCTACGCCTCACCCACCTGATTTGCAGGGTTGATTACGGGAGCCGAGCACGAGAAGTGCCCCCTCCGTCACCCCCACCAGCCTCTGGCGAGACGATGAACTTTGTGGTCTCAGAGAGGCAAATGAAGAATATGGTCTTGGACAAAATGTGCTCGGCCCTCGAGACGATGAGACGATGAGACGATAGAACTGGTTCTCAGCCCCCTGGTTCAGATGTTTTCAGTCAAGTTTTAAAAAAGAACCGATACCGGCAAAATACATCATTGACCTATGTGTCAGCACACACACACACACACACACACACACACTCACACACACACTAACACACACAAATGCAATCATATCTTCTACTACCAATGTGTGTGTGTGTGCCTCAGCCTCACAATTTGTCACATGACACACACACACACTTTATCATCAGTCCCTCATCCACAGGTCTGTGTGTTCTCTCAGCCACCCTAGCTCAATATCGCCCTCTGTTGGTGGAGATTGGGCAAACCCAACCACCACAAGTCTCCATGCACACACTATCCAACAAACCAAACTGTTTAACACAGCTAAAGAGAGCCACTTCAACACTGAAAATAAGCTCAACACTGTGATAAGCTCAGCAGGTAGTGAAAT
>NW_027507236.1:0-30000 GCF_052324685.1 Brachyhypopomus gauderio | reverse complement strand
GTCTGTTGTGTTACGGTGTACAGAGTCAGTGGTCTGTTGTGTTACGGTGTACAGAGTCAGTGGTCTGTTGTGTTACGGTGTACAGAGTCAGTGGTCTGTTGTGTTACGGTGTACAGAGTCAGTGGTCTGTTGTTATGGTGCACAGAGTCAGTGGTCTGTTGTTATGGTGCACAGAGTCAGTGTTCTGTTGTTATGGTGCACAGAGTCAGTGTTCTGTTGTTATGGTGCACAGAGTCAGTGGTCTGTTGTGTTACAGGGTACAGAGTCAGTGTTCTGTTGTGTTACGGGGTACAGAGTCAGTGTTCTGTTGTGTTACGGTGTACAGAGTCAGTGGTCTGTTGTTATGTTACGGGGTACAGAGTCAGTGGTCTGTTGTTATGTTACGGGGTACAGAGTCAGTGGTCTGTTGTGTTACGGTGTACAGAGTCAGTGGTCTGTTGTGTTACGGTGTACAGAGTCAGTGGTCTGTTGTGTTACGGTGTACAGAGTCAGTGGTCTGTTGTGTTACGGTGTACAGAGTCAGTGGTCTGTTGTTATGGTGCACAGAGTCAGTGGTCTGTTGTTATGGTGCACAGAGTCAGTGTTCTGTTGTTATGGTGCACAGAGTCAGTGTTCTGTTGTTATGGTGCACAGAGTCAGTGGTCTGTTGTGTTACAGGGTACAGAGTCAGTGTTCTGTTGTGTTACGGTGTACAGAGTCAGTGTTCTTTTGTTATGTTACGGTGCACAGAGTCAGTGTTCTGTTGGTATGTTACGGTGGACAGAGTCAGTGTTCTGTTGTGTTATGGTGTACAGAGTCAGTGTTCTGTTATGTTACTGTGTACAGAGTCATTGTTCTGTTGTGTTATGGTGTACAGAGTCAGTGTTCTGTTGTGTTATGGTGTACAGAGTCAGTGTTCTGTTGTGTTACGATGTACAGAGTCAGTGTTCTGTTGTGTTATGGGGTACAGAGTCAGTGTTCTGTTGTGTTACGGTGTACAGAGTCAGTGTTCTGTTATGTTACGGGGTACAGAGTCAGTGTTCTGTTATGTTACGGTGTACAGAGTCAGTGTTCTGTTGTGTTATGGTGTACAGAGTCAGTGTTCTGTTGTTATGTTACGGTGTACAGAGTCAGTGTTCTGTTGTGTTACGGTGTACAGAGTCAGTGTTCTGTTGTGTTATGGTGTACAGAGTCAGTGTTCTGTTATGGTGTACAGTCAGTGTTCTGTTGTGTTATGGTGTACAGAGTCAGTGTTCTGTTGTTATGTTACGGTGTACAGAGTCAGTGTTCTGTTGTGTTACGGTGTACAGAGTCAATGTTGGGTTTAAATATTAATGTTGCTATGAGCCACTGTGATGTCTACACAGTGAAGAGCCTCAAGCTACTTTAAAATTCCTCACTTTCTCTCTCTCTCTCTCTCTCTCTCTCTCTCTCTCTCTCTCTCTCTCTCTCTCTCTCTCTCTCTCTCTCTTACTTAACACGAAACACTCTCATCCAAAAACAGCAGTAGCCACTTTTTATAGCTGAGATCCATTACATCACCACACCTCTCCCCCTCACCCTTTCACTGACTGAACAGAAGTGTGGGGCCACTCAGTGGAGCAGACTCTGTGTAGATAGGGGGCACTGTTGTCTGACAACACGTAGGGGATTAGGAAGGCCAGCAGTTGCTTCCCAGAGTAGCGGTATAAACCTGGATGATTTAGGGCTGCAGGGGCCCCTGGCCCCTCACTCCGCCCCTCCGCTGAGCTTCAGCCAATCATCCGCTGTCTTTTGTGCTAATTTGGTTCTATGTCAGAGAAAAGGCTCAAGAGACTGAAGCAGGACTTTGGGTCTGGGGTTTTCTCAGAAAAGTTTGTTTTGTTGTTTGTTTGTTTATTTATTTATTATCAACAACTTATGTGCCGGTTATGAATCTGCCATTCTGGGAGGGATGGGGGTGTTATGTAGTCTTTGTTGGAGAGCTCGTAGGAAAACAGTGGTTGATTCTTGGAAGACCTCCACGGAATGACACATCCCTTTAAAGGGTTTTTTGATGGCGTAATATTTCTCTCACCATCTCTCTCATTCTTTCGTTCTTTGTGTTTCTTAAACAAGACTCTGGGAGTAGCAACCGCACCAGGAAGGCGGCAAATCGCCTTTAATTGTTCATCTCGGTTAAACAGCCCCTGATGAAATGTTCCTCAACAAGTATTCATTCAATTAACCTTAACAATCAGAGTTTATTACCATGACTCAACCACACGTGATATTTCTGACCTCATATCCTTGGCTTGTTATTTCTTAATCTGAAAGGGTTGTATGTGTGAGTTTTCATTTTACTTTCTGTCTGTTTTAACTCACCTTAGGATATAAAGTAATTATGATAATTATCCCATCAATGGGTTATACATTTTTTTTAATGCAAATGTGATTATGTAAAACATCTGTCATCCAGGACATTATCAATACTGATAAATCCCTGATGGTAAAAACCATGATGCCTCGATTCTTGACATACGACATGTCAAACAGCCAGAAGGAAGATGGAGAATCCCTCCTAGGGGGAGCACCAGGTCTAGCAGGAGACTAGCTTCAGCAGGCTAGCAGATGTTCAGGAGCAGGGTGGAGTCATCTACACATGGATGTTCAGGTCGTCTACACATGATGTTCAGGTCATCCACATGATGTTCAGGTCATCCACATGATGTTCAGGTCGTCCACACATGATGTTCAGGTCGTCCACACATGATGTTCAGGTCGTCCGCACATGATGTTCAGGTCGTCCACACATGATGTTCAGGTCGTCCGCACATGATGTTCAGGTCGTCTACACATGATGTTCAGGTCGTCTACACATGGATGTTCAGGTCATCCACACATGATGTTCAGGTCGTCCACACATGATGTTCAGGTCGTCCACACATGGATGTTCAGGTCATCCACACATGATGTTCAGGTCGTCCACACATGGATGTTCAGGTCGTCTACACATGATGTTCAGGTCGTCCACACATGATGTTCAGGTCGTCCACACATGGATGTTCAGGTCATCCACACATGATGTTCAGGTCGTCCACACATGGATGTTCAGGTCGAACACACATGGATGTTCAGGTCGAACACACATGGATGTTCAGGTCGTCCACACATGGATGTTCAGGTCATCCACATGATGTTCAGGTCGTCCACACATGATGTTCAGGTCGTCCACACATGATGTTCAGGTCGTCCACACATGATGTTCAGGTCATCCACATGATGTTCAGGTTGTCTACACATGGATGTTAAGGTCATCCACACATGATGTTCAGGTCGTCCACACATGATGTTCAGGTCGTCCACACATGATGTTCAGGTCGTCCACACATGATGTTCAGGTAGTAGGTGGTGATGTCTGTTTTTGTTTCCCACCCTGCAGGTGTTTGAGAAGCTGAAGGACTACGTGCTCATCCCCGTCTCCAACAAGGAGTGTGCCAAGGTGGACGGATCCCTCACGTGCCTCTCAGTCCTGTTCAACAAGCAGGCCAAGGTCTGAGGGACCCTACTGAGTGTGCACTACGGCCACGCCCCAATCCCCGCCAGGAGCTCCCTTCCCTTTCCTCCTGCCCTGGATGATGATGAGGGGACGTCAGGTGGCACTGAAATAGAGAGGGCCGGGTCCCAATTCTACAAAGTTCACTCACTTCCCCTAACCACTTCAGCTTGGTAAAAGTCTAAATGAAGGGCTGCTCAATCATTTCTTAAGTGTGTACTAGTGTGATTATCTCTCTTCAGTGATTTGAGGTGTGTGGTGGGAGTGGGAAGCTTCATTCTGTTGATGATTCAATTAGGAACATCCCAAGTACTCAAAAACAGCTGTGTTGATTTCTCAAAATGTTTAAAGTGTAGTTTGTCCCAGGTGGGAGTGCCCAGAGGAAGTGAGTGAAGGTAAGATTGGGACCCGACCTCTCTATGCCGTCCACTCTGTGTGTGTGTGTGTGTGTGTGTGTGTGTGTGTGTGTGTGTGTGTGTGTGTGTTTACTTGTGCCCAGACTCCTGATCAATGTTTACAATCTTCTGACACAGCCATTGGAAGACCCTGTCTCTGCACAGAGAACGCCATGTTTGCTGTGCTTTTTGATTGGTTGTTTTTTTAGCAATGGAGTCAGTGGAGACTTACATAGCCATTCAAATCAAGTGAACTAGAACCGTCCCAGTGCCACTCTGACAGCCCAGTCAGTCATGCTCCGTAATAATCTGGTTTTCTGTGTGTCTGTACTTTAATTTTCAGGGGCTTGTTCATTGATTTTTTTTTTTATTAATCATTAGGAAATTACTGATTTAAATGTTACACCTTTCTAATGCGTGAATGAATAAATGAATTTCTGATCAGTTGCAATTATTTCATGAGTGCTGAGTCCCTGTGCTGCTCTGCTGTAGTTAAACTCCCTCTGGAGTTTTGCGCTCTCTCAGGGTTTAATTGATCGAACCCCAACCTGACACACCTCTGACCAACATGGACTGATGTCTTACTGTTTGAGCCGACCTAGGTGTGTGTCTGTGTTAGGCACCTAATGTTGATGGGGGACAGGTTGTATGTTTTGTGAGCTCGTATGTGGCCACGTTCATACTAGATGACCATCTATGACCTCGTACGAGTCTAGAGTCTCAGATGCAGAAGGTGATTGGTTCGTTAAGAAGGTGATTGGTTCGTTAAGAAGGTGATTGGGCCTCCCCCATCGCTGCTGACCAACGTGCAGGTGCCCTCATGGTACCTCGTAACCTCAAAGCTGCATGTTTACGCTGATATGGCCTTTACGCTGCCAGCGTCCTTGTCTAAGCTCTCTGTGTAGGAACACCAGCCTCAGGTCTTCTGCTACATCTGCAGTGTAGCTGCCATTAGTGAAACGCGTCACCTCATACAAAGCAAGACGCTTGGGCCACAAACCCTTAATCAGCTCCTGCCAGGGAAGATTAGTGGATCTGTTAGTGAAAAGTCAGAAACCGTGTTCCTCCATGTGAACTGTGAACCTTTCATTTGTTTTGATGAATACAGAAATCGTGTGTCTGGCACTGAACCTGTGCTGTCTGTGGTGTTCCACTGGCGCGCCTGGCCGTGTCGACGGGCCAGTGCTGTTGGAGAGTGTGCAGGCTTCGGAGAGCCAGAGAGAACAATGTTCTTCACAGGCTCCTCCAACCCAGACGCTCACCGAGCTCCTCGTTTCACAGCAGGTGTTTTGGAACAGAGACGCAGTGCCTTGATATTCCTACTCTATGACTCCTTTCCCTCTCTCTCTCTCTCTCTCTCTCTCTCTCTCTCTCTCTCTGTGTGTCTCTGTCTCCCTCTCTCCCTCTCTCTGTCTGTCTCTGTCCTCCCTGATGAGACATGGAAGGAGTGTTTCTGGACGAGTGTCTTCTCAAGCCATACACATGTTTGCTCTCCCTCTCGGGGTCACGGTTGGGACTTGTTTCTGGTGGTGATGTCACGCAGGCGGGGAGCACGATGGCGGTGCCGCCCCACATCACCGGGGACGTGAGCGCTATATTTTACAGGCTGCTCTTTGGCAGAGAGAGACTGCGTGATACCATAGAGGCTTGTGGAGACATGGAGGGATGGTGAATAGCTTCGGGAATCATGTGACTTGTAACGTGGATGTCAGCGACGTGTCATTGCGCCGTAGACTAAGAGACAACAGGGTGGCGTTACGTCTCTCTGTCATCTGTCTCGTGGCTGCTAGCCTTGGGCCCGTTTCCTCTCACTCTTCTGTAATTCATCCATTAAGACACGACAGACAAAAACTAATTTTTAGCCAGCGCTGCAGCTGTGAGGGTCGTAATGCTGAACTAGGTGTGAAACCCAACCTGTATCTTATTTATCCCTGCTGAGTAGATCCACACAGCTCTAGTACTTCTCAGATGAATCCTGGATTTTGTCCATTGGGTTTGTGAGTGAAAGTATTGACTCTGAGTAGTTTTAGACCCTCCTGAGTAAAAGAAGAAAATAAATGTTTTATGATGAACTATTAAGTTTGTGAACCTGCAATGCTCTGAGAGCTGAGCAGCGTTGAACGCAGCCAGTGGTTTTAGGGGCCTGTGAACCCTTTTTATTCAGTGATGTAGCCCTTACTATAGAGACTAAACTCAGGTTCTTTCACTTTGCTGTCTGATGTTTAGCTTTGCTACGTGTGTCATTGGTGTAGGTTATGTCCACATAAGCGTTTTCACTGTATTCCACTTTTTGATCCGTAAATAAATCAATAAAAGCGAAATTGACAACATAACGAGTTTGTGTTTGTTTTTGGGCATGCTATCTCTTTAATATCATGAAATTAATACATAATTACGTTATAGTTTGTGGAGTTGCGCTAGTAATTTTCAAAGCTTTTTCAAATGCGTTTCAGTCTAGTGTTTCTACGGGGTTTTCCTGCCACCTAGTGGACATTCATAGCCAGTGCAACGACATCAAACCATTAGACCGTCTGGCTGGACGCGACGCGCCACCGTCGTCATCAGTCTGCGACCTGCTCAAAATGGCGTCTATTTATTGTTGCCGTTAAAGTTGTCGCTTATAACAAAATATTTTCGTAGTGGGTTTTTTTGTCTTCTTGATTTATTGCAATGAGTGACGATAAAAAGGCCGAACCGCGGAACTTTTTTATGGGTTACGACGACCTTAGTGACAGCAGTAGTGACTCCGACGATGCAGACCGAGAACTGCCCCACGGCGCCAGCGCGTCTGCGGGGAGCGGCCGCTCGTCCCCGGGCACCAGGCGCCCTGCCGGGGGGGCCCCGCTACCGAGACCCGACGACCTGTTCCGATCCGTCACCAAACCCGCCTTCCTCTACAACCCCCTAAACAAGCAGATCGACTGGGAAAGCCGCATCGTGAAGGCGCCCGAAGAGGTAAAGTGGAGGTGAAAGGGAGATGTTCGGAGATGTTCGGTGATGTTCGGTGATGTTCGGCGATGTTCGGAGATCGTGGGACACGTCCAGACCTTCAGGGTCTCAGTCCCGCTGTTGTTGGTGCCCCTGAGCGCATTGCGCACTTGGCCTGGCCAGAGACGTCAGGTTCGGGTGTGTGTGTGTGTATTTAGGACAGCGTGTCCCCACGTTACGTCAGGTTCGGGTGTCTGTGTGTATTTAGGACAGCGTGTCCCCACGTTACGTCAGGTTCGGGTGTCTGTGTGTATTTAGGACAGCGTGTCCCCACGTTACATCAGGTTCGGGTGTCTGTGTGTATTTAGGACAGTGTGTCCCCACGTTACGTCAGGTTCGGGTGTGTGTGTGTATTTAGGACAGTGTGTCCCCACGTTACGTCAGGTTCGGGTGTGTGTATTTAGGACAGTGTGTCCCCACGTTACGTCAGGTTCAGGTGTCTGTGTGTATTTAGGACAGCGTGTCCCCACGTTACGTCAGGTTCGGGTGTCCGTGTGTATTTAGGACAGTGTGTCCCCACGTTACGTCAGTTTCGGGTGTCTGTGTGGATTTAGGACAGCGTGTCCCCACGTTACGTCAGGTTCGGGTGTCTGTGTGTATTTAGGACAGCGTGTCCCCACGTTACGTCAGGTTCGGGTGTCTGTGGGGATTTAGGACAGCGTGTCCCCACGTTACGTCAGGTTCGGGTGTCTGTGTGTATTTAGGACAGCGTGTCTCCACGTTACATCAGGTTCGGGTGTCTGTGTGTATTTAGGACAGCGTGTCCCCACGTTACGTCAGGTTCGGGTGTCTGTGGGGATTTAGGACAGCGTGTCCCCACGTTACGTCAGGTTCGGGTGTCTGTGTGTATACAGCGTGTCTCCACGTTACATCAGGTTCGGGTGTCTGTGTGTATTTAGGACAGCGTGTCCCCACGTTACATCAGGTTCGGGTGACTGTGTGTATTTAGGACAGCGTGTCCCCACGTTACGTCAGGTTCGGGTGTCCATATGTATTTAGGACAGCGTGTCCCCACGTTACGTCAGGTTCGGGTGTCCGTATGTATTTAGGACAGCGTGTCCCCACGTTACGTCAGGTTCGGGTGTCTGTGGGGATTTAGGACAGCGTGTCCCCACGTTACGTCAGGTTCGGGTGTCTGTGTGTATTTAGGACAGCGTGTCTCCACGTTACATCAGGTTCGGGTGTCTGTGTGTATTTAGGACAGCGTGTCCCCACGTTACGTCAGGTTCGGGTGTCTGTGGGGATTTAGGACAGCGTGTCCCCACGTTACGTCAGGTTCGGGTGTCTGTGGGGATTTAGGACAGTGTGTCCCCACGTTACGTCAGGTTCGGGTGTCTGTGTGTATTTAGGACAGTGTGTTTTGTGCACCTCCTTACCATTCACTAAACACTGTCCGCCTCAAAAACTGCACGGCGTTTCACTTTGCCTTTTCTGATTGGTTGTCTGATGATATGTCAATCAGCCTGCCAAGGAGTTCAAGCCATGGAAGAACAATGCAGTCCCGCCCCCTCAGAGCTATGGGGTGGAGGAGAAGAAAGGCCCGCCCCCCGGCATGGACATGGCCATAAAGTGGTCCAACGTGTACGAGGACAACGGAGAGGATGCGCCACAACCACGTGGAGGCCACACCCACTTCCTGCCTGAGGAGGAGCAGCCCAAATCTGGTAACAGAACCACCACACCCACAGCTACCCATCCATCCATCTGTTAGAGGTGTGCCAAAAAATCGATTCATATATCAAAAATCGATTCTCATTTACTACGATTCAGAATCGATTTTAAATGTCCCAAAATCGATTCTAAGTCGTGGTGAAGTCTCGCGTTACGTAATTACAAAATTACACAAGACTTTACACAAGATTCTGGGACACACTCATGTGTGGAAAAGTTTCAAAACAAATGGAGGAAAGAGATATTCAACCTGCCCCGTCTTCGTTTAAGGCAAAAATATGGGTTCATTTTGGTTTTTACCGAATGCCAGGGAAGATCGAACTTGACACAATGTAGCTCGTGTGCAAGGCTTGTGTAACACGGTGAGCACGGGAACGTACACAACGCGTGAAATAATATGGTGGACCCAAGTGCCGGCTCGCAAGAGCAAGACGTTTGACACTTGTCAAATGTATTAGCGAGAGGGAAACGTGCACAGCGACCCAGAACGAACAAACAAAACTACGCGGAAGACTCAACACGCAAGAGAATAGAAACAAAAACCGTGAGGGCACGGAGTAAATAGAAAATACAACGTGTGGTAAATAACACTCAACCGTAGTGAGACGGGAGAAAGAAGCAAAATAACAACAGTAACTAAAAAACAGCGCAGATATATGCAACGCGAAAACGAAACGCCATCAGAAGTAACTGGAAAAATAAAACCCTTCCCAAAAATAAAGGCAAAACGGATAGGAAGAAATAAAGGATTGGGAAAACTTGAGATGGGTCAGGAAGCGACGCAGGAGATAGATACTCGAATAAGTAAAGAGAAAGCATAACAGAGAGAGGTGGCGAGACACCTTCAAACGATAAGCAACCACAGAGGAAGCAGAGACTGGCTGAGAACGTACGGTTACGTCGGTTTAGTCTGGGACTGACTCTGGTGCCCTTAGCGACGGCTGGGGGAACTGCATCCGAGCCAGCCCTGACAGCTCGCAAAATGAAGCTCAAGAATTTTGGTAAAATCGTTTTGAATCGAAAATCGATTTTGAATCGAATCGTGGCCCCCAAAACCGGAATCGAATCGAATCATGAGATAGTAAACGATTCCCACCCCTACTATCTATCAATCTATCTATGATACGTTGTTTTTGTCCCTCTCTCTGTTGTTTCTTTTTACTTTTGATGAAGAAATGGTGTGTAATTCCTGTAGCAAAGACCTTAAGACCTTGAGCTTGTCCCCTTTGTGAAGATGTAATGATTGGTGTTATGAGGGAGACTCAGGAGGCTACAGTTTACTGCCATCAAATTTACTGGTCACGTACGATGACCCAGACATGGAGTCTGTTATCCAGCTGATTCAAGCAGTACAGGTAATATACATGCAATACACAATATACAGATTAAACACAGGACTTCAGTTTAGCCTACAGCGTTCTCTCTGGTCTAAAAACAAACCTCTGTGTTCCTCAAGGCCACTGACGTCTTCTGAGCATGTTAGAGTGGCAGACAGGCGGGGCGGTGAGTGTGGGCGACGTGACCCGCCCGGGCGACGTGACCCGCGTGACCAGGCCTGATGGGTGTGTCCCTTCTCCTGCTTGCAGATGAGGAAGAGGAGCAGCCGGACAATCCCAAGTCGGCGAAGAAGCGTCGCGTGGAGACGTTCCAGCAGAAGGAGAAGAGGAAGAGGGATCTGGGCCAGGCCACCTCCGACAAGAACTTCGTGGAGGAGGAGAAGAGGATCCTCCGGCAGACGGCCGAGTGAGGCCCGCGGGCCCCCGTGGCCCGATGGCAAGGCCTGGGGCTGGAGTTTGGTGCAGAACCCAAGATGCCGCGTGCAGGCTGGGCTTACGGACGGTGGGGAGATGGGGGGACGTGACACTTTCTAGAAGACATTATACTAAGCTGGACTGCTGTGGTTGTTTTCTGTTGATTTAGCCTGGAGCTCGATGAGAACTTTGAGCTCAGCTGTGTGGGGCATTCTTTAATTTACTTGCGTGTTTGCTTGTAGGGTTTTCCTGTTCATTTTAACATATATTTGATGTACAAGTGTAAACCGTGAGGGGAGCAGAATGGCTCAGTTGGCGTACAGGAGGGATTTGTGTGTTGAAATGTTTAAAATATCCTGTAGATCAACAGACATCTTGTAGACATTAAACTGGATGGGAATGAGAGACACAGCCGTCCTTATCACTGCAGGTCTGCTGAGGTCTCCCCCCTACACCAGATCTCCCCCTCAGTCTCCCCCCTCACACCAGTTCTCCCCCCTACACCAGATCTCCCCCTCAGTCTCTCCCTCACACCAGATCTCCCCCTACACCAGATCTCCCCCTCAGTCTCCCCCCCCACACCAGATCTCCCCCCCACACCAGATCTCCCCCCCACACCAGATCTCCCCCTCAGTCTCTCCCCCACACCAGATCTCCCCCCCACACCAGATCTCCCCCTCAGTCTCTCCCCCACACCAGATCTCCCCCCTACACCAGATCTCCCCCTCAGTCTCTCCCCCACACCAGATCTCCCCCCTACACCAGATCTCCCCCTCAGTCTCTCCCCCACACCAGATCTCCCCCCTACACCAGATCTCCCCCTCAGTCTCCCCCCCACACCAGATCTCCCCCTCAGTCTCCCCCCCACACCAGATCTCCCCCACACCAGATCCCCCCCCCCCCCCACACCAGATCCCCCCCCCCCCACACCAGATCTCTTCTACTGTATGTGTTTGTCCGTACAAAAGTACAGTCAGCAGTGGAAGCGGAAGGGGAACTTGAAACGCTTCCAATTAAATGCATCCCTGTAAACGTGTCCCTTTAAACTTGTGTCCCTATAAATATGTATTTTTAAACGTGTCTCTCTAAAAGCCTCCCTTTATACATGCATCACACGTTTATATCCCTGTAAACGTGTCCCTTTAAACTTGTGTCCCTATAAATATGTATTTTTAAACGTGTCCCTTTAAATGTGTCTCTCTAAAAGCCTCCCTTTATACATGCATCACACGTTTATATCCCTGTAAACGTGTCCCTTTAAACGTGTGTCCCTATAAATATGTATTTTTAAACGTGTCCCTTTAAATGTGTCCTTTTAAATATGTATTTTTAAACGTGTGTCCCTTTAAATACTTAAATACGTCGTTAAACGTGTCCCTTTAAATGTGTCTCTCTAAAAGCCTCCCTTTATACATGCATCATACGTTTATATCCCTGTAAACATGTCCCTTTAAATGTGTCCCTATAAATATGTATTTTTAAACATGTCCATTTAAACGTGTCCTTTTAAATATGTCTTTTTAAACATGTGTCCCTTTAAATACTTAAATACGTCTTTAAACGTGTCCCTTTAAACGTGTTCTCCTCAGACATTTTGATGGGTGTTTTGACTAAGCAGCTTCCCTGCAGAGGAGAACAACGACACATTTAGAAGAAGTTCTAGCCAGCAGGCAGGTCTAACCAGTGGGTCACACCTCCATTCTCATTAATGGAAGATTAACTTCTGTCTTATGCTCATGTTTCACAGACAATCTAATACTCTGTTCCTCTTGGTCACTCTCCCGTCTTAAGAGTGCAGTATGAAGTTTGTGTTCACTGTGGAGGGGCTGAATTACCAGAAGGTGGCGCCATTGACAAAAAAAAAAAGTCACTGCCAACCTGAAGACTCCATGATTATAGAGGCTGAAGTCGGACTAGCACGCAGTCATTCCAGCCCTCGGTGACCTCGTGCAGTGCAGCATCTCTGTCTCTCTGCTCCGCGTCTCTCTGCTCCGCGTCTCTCTGCTCCGCGTCTCTCTGCTCTGTGTCTCTCTGCTCTGAAACTGTTCCTGGTGTCTCTTAATCACCTCATGAGCTGCACCTGCTGAGTTGGAACCTGTGACCCCAACAGTGTGTCCTGCTCCGTGTCCTCTGATCACAGCAGAGTTGTGGCGGGTGTTGTGGGGACGTCCGTCCCCTGGCACACGCTGAACCGCGTCCCCGCTCTGCTGTCCTGGTCCTCACGCGCAGTAGAATACTAAACCTGTTCACCCCTCCTGCATAAACACTGCACAGAACAAACCCAACAACACGTCCTGTAGCCCTTCAGGCACTGACATTCTGAGCACGTTATTGTTACATGGACTGTATAGTTGCCTATTCATCATAAAAAGTAGTAAAAACCCCCATCAAAAAGTTGCAGTGACTGCATACCAGTCATGATGGATGGATGGATACATTAACAGCAAAAACACCCCCCCCCCCCCCCCCCACCGCATTCCCAGACTGACGGCTGTGAAGAACCTCTCATCCGGCAGCTGCTCTGAAGCTCAGCCAGTGGGGAGTAGATGGTCCCCGTCCTGTGCAGAAGAGGGACACACACACACACACACACACACACACACACAGCTTTCGCTCGTTTCTCTTCTGAAAGCGTTGTCTGATCAGAGGGATTCCTGCGATATCTCTCATCTGTCTTGGATGTCAGATTCTGGTAAATGCACTGGCGATAAGACTCCGGGCGGCAGGTATGTGTCTGGCCATGTCCCAGAGAGGCAGCTCCTGGAACAGGGTGAAGCTATGGCCCCGCCCATGGCCACGCCCCTCACATTTCTGCACCACTAATCCCTGAACATTTGTGCGCTACTCTCCCAATTCCCTGATGTGTCCGCTAACACGAAATCTGCAAACACGACAGTGGTGGATATTTCTCCTAAATACCTGCTGATGGTGGGGTATTTCTCCTAAATACCTGCTGGTGGTGGGTATTTCTCCTAAATACCTGCTGGTGGTGGGTATTTCTCCTAAATACCTGCTGGTGGTGGGGTATTTCTCCTAAATACCTGCTGGTGGTGGGGTATTTCTCCTAAATACCTGCTGGTGGTGAGGTATTTATCCTAAATACTTCCTGGTGGTGGGGTATTTCTCCTAAATACCTGCTGATGGTGGGGTATTTCTCCTAAATACCTGCTGATGGTGGGGTATTTCTCCTAAATACCTGCTGGTGGTGGGTATTTATCCTAAATACCTGCTGATGGTGGGGTATTTCTCCTAAATACCTGCTGGTGGTGGGTATTTATCCTAAATACCTGCTGATGGTGGGGTATTTCTCCTAAATACCTGCTGGTGGTGGGTATTTATCCTAAATACCTGCTGGTGGTGGGTATTTATCCTAAATACCTGCTGATGGTGGGGTATTTCTCCTAAATACCTGCTGGTGGTGGGTATTTATCCTAAATACCTGCTGATGGTGGGGTATTTCTCCTAAATACCTGCTGGTGGTGGGGTATTTATCCTAAATACCTGCTGGTGGTGGGGTATTTATCCTAAATACCTGCTGGTGGTGGGTATTTATCCTAAATACCTGCTGGTGGTGGGTATTTATCCTAAATACCTGCTGGTGGTGGGGTATTTCTCCTAACTACCTGCTGGGGGTTGGTGGCCCTGGAAAAGCAGCAACTGTCTCTTGGTTTATAAATAAACGGAACCAGGATGTGTTTTTCCTGAGCGTGATTATGCGAGTGTGGATATGCGAGCGTGGTTGAGTAATTCGGAGCAGTTCTGGGCTGTTGGGCGTCCGTCGCTCTGACAGAGGCCTGCTGGAAGAAGAACGTTCCAGCACTTGACATGAACTTATGGTCTGGCACATTAGGAAGATGAGCAGACCAACACGGCTTTGAGAGATGAACTCAGAGCACTGTGGCATATTTCAGAAAACAAAGACCAGGGGCTGTATGCTCTACTAACGTAATTATGAGACATAATTTCTTAGTACAATGGCCCATTGTGTATGCATGTGTGTGTACATGTTCGAAATGAAAAAATGATACCCAGATTTAACTTGCATACATATTCATGAGATTTTTTTGTTGAAAAGTTTGCTGACAAGTAACAAAGACCGGATTCATCCAACGTTGCACATGTATCATTACAGCTCTGTCCTTATGGCGATGGATCAGGTCCACAGAGCCAAGCGCATGTTTAGACGTTTCTGCCTTTCCCGGGTCGTTTCCTGCCCCGTGCATTAGGTACCATGGGCAAAGTGTGAAATCTGATACATCGTTCACAATGTGCTGTAACGGGGTTATGAACTAGATGTGACCTACACGAGGACCAAACCCCAGGGGAGGTCGGCGAGGTCGTCGGGGAGGTCGTGGAGGAGGTTGTGAGCGAGGCGTGTAGAGGCAGGAGGAGAGCTGAGCTGATGGGGCAGGAGCCAGTGTGTCTGAGCCCTCTGACGCTGACCCGCCCCAGGAGTCCAGCACAAACATCTGCTAGCGGGAGTGAGATGGATATCAGCGTTCTCCCAGGCCCGACCGCCGGCCCCAGAGCCTACGTGACACTGGGACGTGTGTGTGTGTGTGTGTGTACAGACAAACTCACACACACACACACACACAGAACTTTCTCTTGAAAACTATCATATTCTAAGTGGGTCAGGATGTTGCGTGAGGTGTGTGTGCTGAATGTGTGTGTGTGTGTGTGTGTGTGTGTGTGTGTGTGTGTGTGGATATAGCCTCTTACAGCACTCTGTAGGTTGAAGCTGGCCTCTGGGGGTGTTTGTCATCTGTAACTGGGTTACTCGCTGCCTCTGGAGCTCTATGGACCAGAACCCCCACGTCTCATTTGTAGATTCAACTCTGTTTCTTTCAGCAGTGAATTCACAGACAATTTTCTGGACCCACACATTAAATTAAATCAACCAACGGCACCGTAGCTCACGCCATTAGTTCCTCAACAACTAGGATGAACTCTGTTAACGCTAGCAGGGAACCGCCTTGCCGCTAGGAATATCGGTGTGTGATAGTTCTGGGCGGCAGGGTCGGTGGGATGAGACCCAGGGGTGTTAGATGAGGGGATCCCCCCCAGGGCTGCTCAGGGGATCTCACTAATCTGCCCCAGAGAAGGCAGGGTGTCCCGGGCGTAAATTCTCTGTTGCCGGGGACAACTGTCAGCCAATAAAGCAGTGAGAACAGGACAGACAATGCAGAGGGCAAGAGAGAGGCCATTCGTGACATCTGTAGGTCCCAGCACACACACACACACACACACTCTCACACACTCCACCACACACACACACATACACACACACGTAGCATCATGGTTCTTCTGAATATGGGCCAGCAAAGCAGATGTTCTGCTTTAGACACAAAGCATGTGTGTGTGTGTGTGTGTGTGTGTGTGTGTGTGTGTGTGTGTAGGAGAGAGATATAAAGGTACTGGTGACACAGTGGGACTCCCTCTGTCTTTCAGAGCGGACACTGGGACACTGCAGCAGGCTCCCCCATCCGCCTGCATGTTCGGTAGGTGAGAGCTGAGAGATAAGACCTCAGAGCAGGTAGACACAGGCCTTCACCGCCCTCCTGGGTCTGCACCCTGCTCTGATCAGATCCTGCCGACAGAGCCGGGCCTGGAGAGACACTGTACCACACTGGAGATGTGCGGGACGCATGACTGCACTGTGACGTACGGTCGCGTGTCGTTTGTCCCGAGTGAGACAGGAAGGAGATGTTGGAGCAGAGACTCCACACTGGTGTGGTAGGTAGATGTTTGGGGTGGACAGCCAGAGGGGTTGATCAGACAAACACGAACTGCTGGAGCTCTCCGCCCACATACCCCCTCCACCCCACCCACCCTTGGGCCCCAACCACCCCCCCTTGCCCCCCCACCCCCTGCAGGCTCTGACCTGCACCACACAGATGCTCAGACAAGGTAGGCATGCTGTGTGTGTGTGTGTGTGTGTGTGTGTGTGTGTGTGAGTGTGTGTGTATGTGCACACACATCCATGCATGCAAAGAAGTTGTGTTTTCCTGTAAATCCTTCTAATCCTTTTAGTTGTGCCTGTATCTGATCGCTGGGTATCTGATCTCTCAGTGTCTGATCTCTGGACGTCTAATCTCTCGCTGGCTGATCACCCTTTACACAGAGGGCTCTCCTGAACGAGTCTTTAACTCCACTTCTGTTTCAAACATCCTGGGACTCGACTCATCCTGTAGACGCGTGAGGGAGATGGGACAGGCATCTACTAAGACACTCGTGCACACTTCTGCACGTGCACGCTTCTCCTCGTGCACACTTCTCCTCGTGCACACTTCTGACGCTGCAACAAACAGGGCCATCCTTTAGTCATAAGACGGATGAACTGTTTCTTCCTGTGTCTTGCCGTTGGTGATGTTGGCTTGCCTCAGGTGGATGGCACCATTTCAGAATACCACCTCCCTTTTCCATAGTGATGGAACACATCAATAGGAACACTGCACATTTACGGTCATTAACACATTACTAATGTTTGGTTCATAAAGGACGTGTGAGTCCTGTGACTGTGGTGGTACCCGTCACATTACTGCTGTGTGTGGATCTGTGTGATCTGTAGCAACCAGGGTGTGTGCATTAAAAGTCCTGAAAACTGGTGAGGGTGTCAGTGCTGTCTGAGATGACATCCCTCTGTGCTCATTTCTACATTATAACATGGTAAATAAATATTAGTTGAGAATCTGATTGCCGTCAGGGACTGCCGTGTTTCTGCCGTGTTTCAGTCATGTTTCAGTTACATACAGAGTGTTTGGTACAGTATATACCAACAGCCTGGAGAAAGGTCTGCAGGTCTGTCCAGTACTGGGTTGTAGTTGATGAGGTCCAATCCAGTACAACACAATATATGTACTACAACCCAGTACTGGATCTGGTCCAATACTGGGTTGTAGTCTGCTCTAGTTAAGGAGGTCTGGTATTGTGTTGTAGTTAAGGTGGTCTGGTCCAGTACTGTGTTGTAGTTAAGGTGGTCTGGTCCAGTATTTTGTTGTAGTTAAGGTGGTCTGGTCCAGTATTGTGTTGTAGTTAAGGTGGTCTGGTCCAGTATTGTGTTGTAGTTAAGGTGGTCTGGTCCAGTATTGTGTTGTAGTTAAGGTGGTCTGGTCCAGTACTGTGTTGTAGTTAAGGTGGTCTGGTCCAGTATTTTGTTGTAGTTAAGGTGGTCTGGTCCAGTATTTTGTTGTAGTTAAGGTGGTCTGGTCCAGTATTGTGTTGTAGTTAAGGTGGTCTGGTCCAGTATTGTGTTGTAGTTAAGGTGGTCTGGTCCAGTATTGTGTTGTAGTTAAGGTGGTCTGGTCAATGCATGGGCAAGACTGAACAGGTGTAAGATTCCTGGAAGGGTTTCTTAATGTTTACGGCAGGTTTATACAGCAGTTCAGAACCACACTCATGCAGGCGATGTGCGGAGGAAGTCAAGAATGTGTGCTGAGCTCGACCCAGATCACTGCTGCTGTACACAGCTTTTCATGTCTAAAACGTGCACTGACAGGTTTGTAAACAAATACCTTGAAAAGAGCGAGAACACCAGCTAACACACTGCACACATCTCCGCATACCACCCAGATGCCACCGACCATTATTACAGCCATATTCGGTGTCTATGGTTGGCGTGATTTTGCTTCATCATTATTACAATAAGCAAGAACTCACCATTAAATCAAGCAATTCTGGAACAGTTCCAAATTCAGACTGTCAAAAACAAAACAAACTTTTTGTGCTTACCTTTGAAAAGTAAAAGTTATCTCTCAATAAAAAAAAACCTTAATAACAGGGCTTGTCATTTCAAAAAGTTAATTGTTTTACATTTTGATGGATGTTCAGGGGGAGGGGAAAAAAAAGTGCCACAAATCTCGTGCTCAGTGTTTGCGAATGAGTTTGCGCAATCCGCCTCTAACCTTTCACCCCGCCAGAAAATATTTCAAGCATTTGAACTGCAAGCGGAGAACGGAGCGGGGGCAGCGCGTCGGCACGTCAGCGCGTCAACGCGTAAACGCGTCCGCGCGTCAGCAGCCAGGCGGTGCAGTCAAGCGCAGAGCGGACATGGAGCGTGCAGCGGAGTCCGGCGCCTCGACCACTCCACACCGCACAGGGGCTCACCAACGCCGGTCCCGAGCCAGCTGAAGCGCGCCTACCGACGCTGGAGGTCCGCTGGGAGCCTGAGGAATGGCCGAGCCTCCGCGGAGGACTTTATTAGCCAAACTTAGAGGGAAGAAATGCAAGAAAGGCGCGTCGACTGGCGGACGCGACGCCGCGGTCGGGGGCGGAGAAGGTAAAGAGAAAGTTTGTCGAGCGAGGGACACGCGAGCGCGCCGAGCAGCCGTGGTACCGGTACCGGAGCTGGAGTGTATGTCGGACCCGGTGAGAGGTAAGCAGGATTACTTTAACGGGGGGTTGGAGAAGCGGGTGGTGCATGTAGTGGGCGGCGAGGCGGCGGCGGTGCAGGACGCGTTTCCCCGCTACGGGTCCGGCGTGCACGTAAACACGCACCGCGGGGACGCGCGCACCGGCGGGGGAGCCAGGGACGGGGCTGCGGAGAGAGAAGACCCGCCGGGGGTGTGTGTTCACGGAGAAACCCCCGACGGAAGGAGCGACAGAGGCGAGATGAAGCGCGTTCAAGAGCGAGACGGCCACTTCACACGGCCGGGGTCGCGCGGGGATCACCGGGAGCGGAGAGCGCAGCTCGTGCCCTTCCCGCGGCGGCACACCGGCGGAGACTCCATCGGGTTCGGGACCCGTGAGAGTGTCCCGTCCGAGCACCGAGCAGCAGACACGGGGGTGGTTCATCTGACAGACGGCCAGGAACCTCTAGAGGAAATTGGGACAAATGTCGGCTATGAAACAGATGTAGGGAGACGGTACCGGGACAAGGCACTGCACGTTCACCGAGCCGGTTCGTTCATCCCGACACCGGACGTCGAGACGCTGGACCCGACTAAGTTGAACTACACCGGCGATGGTCCGGCGGAGACACGCACGTGTGACCCTGAGTCTCCTCACGTTCTTCACTACGTCCGAAACGTGGACGAGAACGAATTAATTCGGACTATTGAAAGTTCGTTCCAGCTTTGCAGAGACGTCAGGACGCCCACGTTACAGAGTCCCACGTTCTTCCCCACCGAGCTGGAGATGGTGAGTACAGACGTGTCCCCGTGCCTGGCCACACGCCACCACTCCGTGGACAGCGAGGACGACGACGACTACTACGATAACGAAATCCTCCCCTTTTACGAGTCCGGCCCTCACAACACGCAACCAACGAACCGCAAGGAACCGGACGAAACGTCCTCCTGGCAGCCCGCGTCCGCACAGATCGTCCCGTCCGGTTCGGACGCTAATGCTGAGGAGACGGACCGACTCAGGATCAGGCTGAGAGAAGCCTTCTGTCTGCTGATGAACGCCATGCAGGACGGGCGGGACGGTCAGGACGGTCAGGATGTGTCCAGCAGCTGCGCGGACAACAGCGTCAGCTCTAGTCGGTCCCACGACAGCGCCAGCGTGTGTTCTTGGTCCTCGTCGACGTGGCCAGCGGAGGGGGACGTCCAGGAGGGCAGTGGGCGGGGCTACAGGGGTGTGGGCGGGACCTCGCGGCGGACCCGGAGCCTGCAGTGCCTGGTCCCGGAGGGGAGGCCCCCCCTGCAGCGCTCCGTGAGCGACGGTGGCGTTCGCTACCCCGCCGAGAGTGACGGGCGTGGGTCGCTCACCGAGAAGGAAAGTGGCCACGCCCTCCAGGTTGTCTCCATGGACACAAGAGATGCGACGAGCGGCGGTGGGCGGAGCTTCGAGGATGTCGGCGGGGCGGCGGGTGCGAAGGTTGCCGTTCCTCGGCACGTGGAGGAGGAGGAGGAGGAGGAGACTCGCCAGCACGGACCGCCCACTTGTCCCGGTGTTCCGGCCAGAAGCCCCGCCCCCCCCTGCGTCCCGCAGCCGAGCCAGAGCGCCTGTGGCGGCGTGGGAAAACCCCCGGGCCTCACCGTCAACAAGATGCAGGAGTGGATGCATCGGGGACGCGTGCTGTCGTCCGAGATGCGGCTACGCATCGCCGGCTCCTCCCCACGGGGGGGGCAGGGCCCCGGGGCAGAGGGGCAGGTGTGGGCCGCTCGCCCCGCCCACGTCTGCACCCAGGGGGCCAAGCCGGGCAGCACGGGTCCCGCTGGAGCGGCCCAGCCAGGTACGCCCACCGCTGACGGACCCGAGGAGCCTCTCTTCCTTTCTCTCTCTTTTTCCCCTCTTTCTTGTGGACACTCTAACCCCACCCACTCAAACCCCAGGTGAAGGGGGCGGGGCTTGTGAAGGCCCCTTTCTCCCCGACGCTGTGTGAGATCTGTCCTGTGCTTTCTGGTGGCGGGTGGTGTGTTTTGTAACTTCTCTCCCTCACTAACGAAGGCTCTCGTGATGCTGTAGGTAGCTGCACGTTGGTGGAGGGTTCATACGAGTGCACCACCTTAACACCACATTCCTAACACACACTCACACTCCACGCTGACAGGTTCACGGTTATGAACATCCATTCTGTGCTCTTAGCAACAAAATAAACAAAATGGTTTAAAGTAAAAATGTAAACATCAGAGCTGTCCGAATCCTGTTCTGTTGCATCATGGGTAATGGAAGGACCAACTGGATTATCAGATTGCTGCTGTCCAGTTTAGCCCTAATCTCCCTTCTGCCTGAAGCTCAGTGTCTGGACAGGATCAGATTAGGTAATCCCACAGATGTCCTGTAATCCTGAAACTGTCCCGCGTGCGGCTGTTGTCGTCATGGCGCGCAGGTCTCGTAGATGTCAACCCGTCATACGCAGCCGTGCAGATGGAGTGTGTTGGGCCGCCTGAGTGTGTTGGGCTGCCTGACGAAGGGACTTCACTGAGGTGCACAGCAGTGTGCCGGGATTCACCTGTGTGTGTGTGTGTGTGTGTGTGTGTGGAGGCTGGAGACGGAGCAGTAGGCCTGTTTTGCTGTAATTGTCACAGTGTATACATCGGAGAGAAAGCAGAGGTCTGCACTGATACTTGGAGAAAATTCCAAGGATTTACTTAGCATGCGGAAATGTGTGTGTGTGTGTGTGTGTGTATGCGTGTATGTGCATTGTGAGTGTGTGAGTGCTTTTGTCTGTGTGCACATATGGGTGTCTGTTTACCTTTAAGTGAACAACTGTTGGCCCTTTAACACACACGTCGTCCTTTATGGCTGATGGAGTAACTCGCTGTGTGTGTGTGTGTTCTCACAGATGTGTGTGGGGGGGGGGGGGGGGGGCGTGTGTAAGAGTTTGTGTGTGTGTGAGGGAGTGTGTGTGTGTGTGTGTGTGTGTGTGTGTGAGGGGGAGCGTGTGTAAGAGTGTGTGTGTGTGTGTGTGTGTGTGTGTGTGTGTGTGTGTGTGTGTGTGTGTGTGTGAGGGGGAGCGTGTGTAAGAGTTTGTGTGTGTGTGAGGGGGAGCGTGTGTAAGAGTTTGTGTGTGTGTGTGTGTGTGTGTGTGAGGGAGTGTGTGTAAGGGTTTGGAGGCGATTAGTTGTGACAGTGGACTTGATGTTTGACACGCAGCTGAGAGGTGGAAGTTCTGGTCGGAGGCGTCTGCAGCTTTAACATTCTACTTCCTGATCCCAAAACGGTTCCTTCAAGTCCAACACCACCCAAAAGCCTTGTAGTAATTGTAGTAAACCTGATCCGGAGTCTGTGATCCGGGCTGCTATTCTGACGCATTCCAGCACCATGGGAACCCGAGACTCGGGGAGGGACCCGGGAACGGCCTGAACCAGAGCTTGTTTGTGTTTGACTCCTTCGTGCCCGGCCGCGGTGTCTGATGTGAACGGGTGGTTACGCGTTCGTTCAGGTCAGCTGGGATTACGGCTTTGCGCTGGGCCTCAGGTTACCTGCAGAAGAAGGCTGGTGTCTCCTCCTGCGGCGTATGGCTGAGGAGCAGAGGGAGGAACTGATCACCCATGAGGAGTGTCTGGAGGAGTGTGTTTATCCTGGGTCTTAGTTGTCCAGGGTTATCTTTCATTATTTATAAGTTCTACTTGGTAAATTTGTAATAGTAATAATAAACCATTTAGTCAGTCATGGGCAAAATTAGCTGAAGAAGTATCTGCACTGGTGTCTGTGGTCTCTGCAACAATGGAGATGTCATTTGAGAAGGAGAGTGTGTGTATACAATAAGAGAATAGTGAAAAGTTTAAAATGTTATCTATTCCTACTAATCACACCTGGTTATTGTTTGTGTGAAACCATAAAATAACTGTTTACGTGAGGAGCTCTAGGCCATGATTTCATATGCAGGAGAACAATAGAATAATGCTTCCTCTTTTAACTGTGTGTGTGTTCGTTCCTGTTTTTGTGACCTTTAATATGACACTCATTTACTCATACATTTCTAACTGGTCTGGAAGCAGCTGCATTAATGCCTCCCACCTTTTCTCACTGATCTGAGATCAGTTCTGCTGCTTCTCATGGTGAGATTAATACAAGGGTTTCAGTAGAAGCGCCTGACCCTGCATCAGCAGCACCAGTAGGTCTGAAGATTGAGCTGGGAGTGTTTGGCAGGAGGTTGGTGTTGGTGGGAGTGGTGAAGGAAGCACCCGCCCCCCCACCGTGACTGGTCGAAGCTGCCGTCCGTCAAGTGACCGTGATGAACGTTATTGTGTGTGAAGCACGTCAGAGCTCTAGTGTTGTCTTATCTGACTGATTTGTTTATGCACCTGTATGCAGAAAGCATGTTCTGTTCTCACACACACACTCACTTCAAGCTGGTCTGTTGCTAAGGGTGTGTGTTGCCATGCCAAGGTCTCGTCTCGCTCTGTTCCCCCTCACCGTGGCTCACGTGCTGGGCGCCGTTCACCACTCTCACTCCTCCATGGCCAGTCGGACCTGGTCCTGCACTACACGGTTCGGCTGCAGAAACCCCTCCTGTACCTCACGAGGAGCGCAGTTCCTGTTAGTCGTGTTAGAGTGGACAAAACAGGCCACATTTCAGTCTGGAGTTCCCTTCTGGTCTGTAGGTCACGCTCAGGTCTAGTGTTCCCTTCTGGTCTGTAGGTCACGCTCAGGTCTGTAGATCACGCTGTGGTCTAGAGTTCCCTTCTGGTCTGTAGGTCACGCTCAGGTCTAGTGTTCTCTTCTGGTCTGTAGGTCACGCTCAGGTCTAGTGTTCTCTTCTGGTCTGTAGGTCACGCTCGGGTCTAGTGTTCCCTTCTGGTCTGTAGGTCACGCTCGGGTCTAGTGTTCCCTTCTGGTCTGTAGGTCACGCTCGGGTCTAGTGTTCCCTTCTGGTCTGTAGGTCACGCTCGGGTCTAGTGTTCCCTTCTGGTCTGTAGGTCACGCTCGGGTCTAGTGTTCCCTTCTGGTCTGTAGGTCACGCTCGGGTCTAGTGTTCCCTTCTGGTCTGTAGGTCACGCTCGGGTCTAGTGTTCCCTTCTGGTCTGTAGGTCACGCTCGGGTCTAGTGTTCCCTTCTGGTCTGTAGGTCACGCTCGGGTCTAGTGTTCCCTTCTGGTCTGTAGGTCACGCTCGGGTCTAGTGTTCCCTTCTGGTCTGTAGATCACGCTGTGGTCTAGAGTTCCCTTCTGGTCTGTAGGTCACGCTCAGGTCTAGTGTTCTCTTCTGGTCTGTAGGTCACACTCAGGTCTGTAGATCACGCTCAGGTCTAGAGTTCCCTTCTGGTCTGTAGGTCTGGAGTTCTCTTCTGGTTCACGCGGCTGCAGAGGCACTTTGAGTTTCCATTTCTCCACTGTTTACTAAACAAACGGCTCCATGTTTCTCTTACTTATTGACTACTGCAGGATGTTGACGCTTCTTCATGGGTTCAGTCTGTTCAGGTTCTCTCAGACCTTCTAATGATTTCTTGCGAGCCCCAGTGGGACAGGAGAGCACGGCTCCATGTGTCTGGGGGAGAAGCTCAGACGACTGAAGACTCATAAATCAGTCCAAGCGTCTCGGTTAACTGTGTCCACATTCTGCTTTTCTTCTTTGTCCCGGAGATGATTTTTTTTTTTAGGAATTCTGGTTGTGTGTGTGTGTGTGTGTGTGTGTGTGTGTGTGTGTGTGTGTGTGTGTGTGTGTGTGTGTGTGTGTGTGTGTGTGTGTGGCCTGGAATTCCCTGCATGTGTGTGCATGCATGCTCAGTTATGAAAGACCCTCCAGAATAAGCAGAGCAACAGCATCCAGCATAGCACACATCAACACACACACACATCACCACACACACATCAACACAGCAGCCACAGCTGATTAAGAGGCTGTGTGCTAAACGCCACACACCCCATTTCTCCCCAACGTTTGCTCCCTGTGATCTTAATGATGCGAGTGGCCTCCTCAGATGAAGCTGAAGACCAGGGTGATCCTGGAGCTCCAGGAGATGTGGTCGCGTTGCCGTGGTGGCCCTGCATCACCACGCAGACCTGTGATGTGGGTTAATGGACAGTCACTCTTATTACGTGCAGGTGTTCTCACAGAGAAGGCTGCTCAGCTCAGTCTGTGTTTAGTGGTAGGGGAGTGTTTGATGTCATCTGTTTGCCCCGTGTTTGCACGAGGGAAAACGTCTCCTCGGTAGACTCGGAGATTCGTGGTGGAGAGATTCTTCAGTTGTGGTTCAGGGAGATGAGCGTGTGAGCGTTGTGGTGATTTGGGCTGGGCCAGCTGCTCTGAACACTTCTAGTGTCTGTGCATGGCCAGTGGACAGGCAGAGGCTTCTGGCTTGTGGTGGTGATGACCCAGAATGTAATGAACGTTGCAGTTAAGGGGTGTGTGTGTGTGTGTGTTTCATGGACTTCAAAATAGAGACAGACGCTAGTCAGAGAGATTGAGTTTATTTGTTTTTAAAGAAACAGTTGAATGAGGCTCATCTTCTCCTTGTAGCTCAGTGATAAAGCCAGTCTGTTTGTAGTTTTAACGAGTTGGTATCAAATGCTGAATGCATTTATTTATTTATCGAATTTTCTGGCAGTATCAGAAATATCACTTTTAGGTCATATCGGTCAACCGTGCGAATCTGATCGATAATCAGCCAAGCCCCAAAGAGTCTTAGCTTTTGTTATGTTTTTGTTATGTAACTGAAACATGTGCGTTTTGTTTTCGTAAATCAGTTTCAGTAATGACACGGTGTCTCGGCGGTGAGCACGAAGCCCCAGCGCGTTTCATTCCTTTTTTTTTTTCTAAAGTGAAAATATTTAGTGGAGTGTGTAATTTAGCGGCCGTGGTCCTAGTGGCGCGAGACCACGTTTCCTCCGGGACAGAAGAACGTGTGATTAGCGCGAGCGCGGGCGCGCGCCTGGCCTGCAGTCTGCAGCGAGCGTGTCGCAGCAGGACCAGAACTCGCCGGGGCTTCGAGTGAAGTTCACGAAGACGTGTCTCCTTCATAAATCCTTTACTCTTTTTTTTTTTTAAACGCTGCCTCGGTTCTTATTTCACTCATTTTATTTTAGGCAGGCCCGAATGTTAATTTATTATAGTAGGAAGCAGTGCTGGGAGGATTTCATAACCGTGGTGTGTGGTTATTGGAGAGAGTTCTGGTCCTACAGTAGCTGTGGTCTATAGTTCACTGTGCGATCATTACTAAGCGCTCTTCATTATTGCCAGTGCTCAGATGTATTTGGTAATAGTCCACGCAGAACGTTATTATCAGTCGTCAAACATAACTGACTAAACCCTGCAAAGTAAACACATCACTAAAATGATTTTTCCCTCATTCGGTATAACATATTGCTATATGACTTATTCCTATATGACGAGATTATCTCCAAATACAAATATTTAATGTGTATGCACCTTATTTGCCTGGTGAATATATAAAAAATTATATACACACACTCAGGGTTCTGCTGGATCACATGTAATTCACACTGACTTTTTTAATGATTAATAATGGTGGTGGTGGTGGTGGACTAATGATTTCTTATATTTTGATGATCTCTCTTTCTTCCTGTCTGTCTCTGTTTCCATTGTCCCCTCCCCCTTCAGTAGGCGTGGCTGACGGTAGCAGTGTGACGTGTCGTGACTCCTCCTCTCGGCTGGCTGCACTCAACTCCATCACGGTCTCTAAGAAACGCAACTGGCTACACCAGAGCTCGGCCCGCCCCGGCCCGCCCCCTGAGGATGCCACGCCCCTCCGTACGGCCGAGGACGAGCGCGGCCCTCCTCCTTCCTCCAACACCCCCACCCCCAGCGCCCCTCCTGAAGCCCCGCCCCCTCATGGCGTGAGACAGCTCCGCCCCTCGGCCCTCCCCGTCGACCCGGCGGAGGAGAACGATGCGGACGACGAGGGTGAGATCTGGTACAACCCCATCCCTGAGGAAGAGGAGGCGGCTCCTCCTCCCTGTGTCCCCGCCCCCTGGCCCACCCCACCCGGCGCCGGTCCCGAGGAGAATGGGCGTGGCGTTCCCGGTGCTGGTGGGGACGCGGTGAGCGGGAACGTCGTGCAGATGTGCAGAGCCCAGGACGAAAACCTCCCAGTACAACCAGCACCTGCAGGTATGTGACCAGTTCTCCCAGTTGGACACACTCTCTCTCCCCTCACCCCCCCACACGGTGCTGGTCCCCCCACCCCCCCCCCCCCCACGGTCTCTCACCCAGGTGTCGGCAAATAAAACAGAATTGCTCAAATTCTTTATGGCAGCAGTTACTCACATCAGCACCACTTGTTGGCATGAAGGTGTGTGTGTGTGTGTGTGGGTGTGATGGGGGGGGTGTCTACACCTCTGTAAGCGCAGCAGATAAGCTCAAACGTTGGGCAGCTGCTGTGAGGGTGTGTGTGTGTGTGTGTGTGTGTGTGTGTGTGGGTGAGTATGTGAGGGGCTGTGTGTGTGTGTGTGTGTGTGTGTGTGTGTGTGTGTGTGTGTGTGTGTGTGTGTGTGTGTGTGTGTGTGTGAGGGGCTGTGGGGGTGTTTGTGTGTGGGTGAGTATGTGAGAGGCTGTGTGTGTGTGTGTGTGAGGGGCTGTGGGGGTGTGTGTGGGTGAGTATGTGAGGGGCTGTGGGGGTGTGTGTGAGGGGCTGTGTGTGTGTGTGTGTGTGTGTGTGTGTGTGTGTGAGGGGCTGTGGGGGTGATGTTCTCAGACCGTTGGCCTGTACACACCGGACGGCTGTAATCTCTCCGTGTGCTTGGTAACGTGGTTAATGGTTACTGAACTGGAGTGTTGGCTGTTTCCTGACACAGCTGCCCAGATGGCTGTGAGATTGAGGGGCTTATGGGCTGTGAGCACTAGTCCTCTCTTCCACCTGCTCAGATCTGCTGTCTCTGATGTGGGAGGAACTTGGTGTTCTTGCTAACTGCCTGTCTAAAGCTGTGATTATGGGGGGGGGGGGGGGGGGGGGGGGCTTCTCTGGTTTGTGTGGTGGTGTTTGGCTTGTGTTGAAACAGCAGGTCTTCTGGTGTTTAACTCTTTGCTTGGCTCTTTCTTTCTCTCTCTCTCTCTCTCTCTCGCTCTCGCTCTCTCTCTGCTGATATCTGCATCTTGTGTGTGTTGTGATGTCCGTAGCGGAGTGTAATCTGAGCTGATGTGTGACACGGCGGTGACACAGTCAGATGGGGCACAGTAACTGAGCTGCTCGTAGGTGTGTGTGTGTGTGTGTATGAGAGGTGCCATATGAGTCAGTGTTGAATGCTGTAACTAGATTCCTGATCAGGTTAGCAACGTACTGCTAAAAGATTTAAGAAGATCCTGCGTGAGTCACTGCTCACACGCGGTGGCCTGACCGTGATGGCAGCTGACCGTGACGTCTGCCTACACGTACGCTGGTACGCTGGTCAGATCGGGAAAGAAACCCACTAAAGGAGAATCTTTAGAACTTGTGGTGGCCATGTGTGTGTGTGTGGAGCTGATGAGGTTCTAAGTGGTTTTGTGATGGATGTCTCTGTGTGTGGGGCTTTTACATTAGTGTTTTGTGAGTGCCAGATTTGTGCTAGTGTGAATGGGCAGGTGTGTGTGTGTACATGCGTGTGTGTGAGAGTTAGAAGATAATGGAATGGCCTTCGGCAGCCCATAATTAGCAGTGGGGATTGGTGACCATGACTACCTTCTCAGCACCTGCTAGTTTGGCTCTATTAGTAGCAATCAGGAACAACACATGAAGTAAAACACACACACACACACACACACACACACACACACACACACACACACACACACACACCAGTATGTTTTAGGCCGGGCAGCTTTCGCAACAGCGTGTGGTCATTAAAGACTTTGTGGTTTTGTCCGGAGGTGTTTGAGGACACAGAGGTCAGACAGCACAGATCTGTACTAAGGCTGGAATGCGACCTCTCAACCCTGACTCCTGACCTGAGGCTCTGTCTCTCGGTGAGGTGTGTGTGTGTGTGTGTGTGTGTGTGTGTGTGTGTGTGTCAGGTGTCTGGGGGGCACGGTGGTCTGGTTAGCTGCAGGTCCTGCCTTCTCTGTCGGCTACATTCTGGAACCATGCTGAGAATTCCAGAACTGCGTGTTAAAGCCCCTCCCCCTCGAAAAGGCCGCCACCCACCAGTTGAAGAACAAGCTTCAGCAGGGCGGAGTTGCCGCTAGTTGGGGTGGAGCCAGAGCTGCAGGGGGCTGCTAAGCCCCGCCCCACCAGGGGTTCAGTGTATGTGTGTGTGTGCGTGTGTGTGTGTGTGTGTGTGTGAGGCCTGTCTAGGCAAACTGGCTATCCCCTAAAACTCATTATCCCTAATCAAAGCCAATCTTGACACACACACACGCGCACAACACACACGCACACACAGGGTCTGTCAGAATAACACAGCAGATCTACCCCAAAATGCAACTGACTAACAGTCTCTCCCTCCCCCTCTCTCTCTCTCATTCTCTCTCTCTCATTCTCTCTCTCCCCCCTTCTCTCATCCACCCCCCCTCTTTCATCCACCCACTCTTTTCCACGTGCACTCTGTGTTTTCTCTGCCATAACCGCTTCTTTGTTTCCTGGGGTCTAACTGTGCTGTGCAGAGTTCTGAGCGTGTGAGATCAGACCTGGAGTTGCCGTGGTAGCCCAACCCAGGGACACGGCAAGGTGTCAGATCAGTGATCAGACTCGGCACCGTGTCAAATCAGAGCAGTTATCAGAATCTCTGGCCCAGTAAAACCCCACTGGAGTCTCAATGTTGGGGTCCTCCACCTGTTTGTGGCTGTGGGGGGTGTTTACCCTCTCGAATCTGCTTCTATTAGCTTGAATTAGCTTGTCAATTAGCACGTGGGTTAATTAACATGTGGGTTAATTAACATGTGGGTAATTAACATGTGGGTTAATTGGTTTCAGTGCTAAATCAGGAGACTGCTCAGTTCTACCCCCCAGGATGTACAGAGTTGGCTCATACCATCTGCAAAGTGTTTAAAGTAAGCTGCAAACTTTACCGTGCGTGCGTGCCGTGCGTGTGTGTGTGTGTGTGTGTGTGTGTGTGAAGGTCCTGAATGTTTGAAAACTATAGAAACATGGCAGGTGTCCCTCCGATACACAGCAGGGACAGTGGGAGTCTGACATCAGCTAATGAGAAGCTGAACCTTAGATGAACGTGTGACTAACAGCCATGTCTGAGGTTAACCCAGAGTTACCCGATGACTGTGTGTCTGGTGTCTGGCCGGGTCATGGGATAGAACCGTCTCAGAACTGCCATCACAGCTGGTGACATCTCCACTGTTATCGGTCAGTGCTTTGTGTTCAGGGTTCTTTGCTGACTGTCTGCGTGTCCTGCGTGTCCCTTTAACAGAAGCGTCTGAACAGAGGCGCC
>NW_027507235.1:52500-67773 GCF_052324685.1 Brachyhypopomus gauderio | reverse complement strand
AAGCGTTCATAGCGACGTCGCTTTTTGATCCTTCGATGTCGGCTCTTCCTATCATTGTGAAGCAGAATTCACCAAGCGTTGGATTGTTCACCCACTAACAGGGAACGTGAGCTGGGTTTAGACCGTCGTGAGACAGGTTAGTTTTACCCTACTGATATCATGTTGTTGCAATAGTAATCCCGCTCAGTACGAGAGGAACCGCAGGTTCAGACATTTGGTGCATGTGCTTGGCTGAGGAGCCACTGGTGCGAAGCTACCGTCTGTAGGATTATGACTGAACGCCTCTAAGTCAGAATCCTGCCTAAACGTAACGATACTAAGTGCCAAGGATCAAAGGTTGGTCTGGGTTAGCCGGGATCCCTAAGGAAGGGGGGACCCCGGTGAGCAGAGCCGCTCGCGAGCGGACAGGGGTGCTGCTGAAAGGGGGCAGCACTCACTCCGGTTGTGTCAATGCTTGTCTATGTTGAACCAGGTGCTAAATGACCTGTAAACGACCTGATTCTGAGCCAGGGTTTTGTAAGTGGCAGAGCAGCTACTTCGTTGCGATCCATTGAAAGTCATCCCTCGATTCAATCTTTTGTCGGCAATACACCGGCGCCGGGTGGCGGCGTATTGCTGTGTGGGAGTGGTGCCCCAACAGCAAATTTTTTTGCCTACGTAGTGTTATACCAGCAGCAGCCCTGGTTAAAGAAAGGCAAGGGGAATGCACTATTTCCCTTTAACGGTGTTATACCAGCAGCAGCCCTGGTTAAAGAAAGGCAAGGGGAATGCACTATTTCCCCTTAACGGTGTTATACCAGCAGCAGCCCTGGTTAAATAAAGGCAAGTAAATGGTATATTTCCCTTTAAAAGTGTTATACCAGCAGCAGCCCTGGTTAAAAAAAGGCAAGAAAATGCACAATTTCCTTAAAAAGTATTATACCAGCAGCAGGCCTGGTTAAAGAAAGGCAAGGGAAATGCACAATTTCCTTAAAAAGTATTATACCAGCAGCAGGCCTGGTTAAAGAAAGGCAAGGGAAATGCACAATTTCCTTTAAAAGTGTTATACCAGCAGCAGGCCTGGTTGAATAATGCACTAAGTTTTACTTTGTATACCATATGCATGTGGGAGTTATACCATATACATTTCAGAGTTATACCAGTAGCATGTGGGAGTTATACCATATACATTTCAGAGTTATACCAGTAGCACGTGGATCGAGAGGCGTGTGGCTTACTGGTTTAGTCCGAGGAGGGGGGCTTAAGTGTGGGCCTTAAAGGGTCGGCTGGAGATCAGGTTCTGGAGGTTGTGTATGTACCCTGGAGGTCAGTGAGGGCCAGGGTTGTGATGCTAGTGTGTGGCCGGGTTAAGGTGTGCATAGCTGGGCGGTGAAATCAAGCTTGAATGCATGCCCTGGATGTCAAAAATAATTTTCATTTAAATGACAAAGTCCCACTTTTAATCAACCATGGCTATAAGCCTACAGTGTGTAGCCGGGTCAAAGTGCACACAGGTCGGCATGAATTAATGTATGAAATGCATGCCCTGGATGTCAAAAATAATTTTCATTTAAATGACAAAGTCCCACTTTTAATCAACCATGGCTATAAGCCTACAATGTTTAGCGGGGTCAAAGTGCACACAGGTCGGCATGAATTAATGTATGAAATGCATGCCCTGGATGTCAAAAATAATTTTCATTTAAATGACAAAGTCCCACTTTTAATCAACCATGGCTATAAGCCTACAATGTTTAGCGGGGTCAAAGTGCACACAGGTCGGCATGAATTAATGTATGAAATGCATGCCCTGGATGTCAAAAATAATTTTCATTTAAATGACAAAGTCCCACTTTTAATCAACCATGGCTATAAGCCTACATTATGTAGCGGGCTCAAATAACACTTTGGTCGGCATGAATTAATGAATGAAATGCCTCCTCTGGATGTCAAAAATAATTTTCATTTAAATGACAAAGTCCCACTTTTAATCAACCAGGCCTATAAGCCTGCTTTGTGTGGCCGGGCAAAGGATCAGATAGCTTGGGGACAGATTTTAAACAGAAAAGGCAGTTTGTGGAGCTCAGTAATAATTTTGAATGGGGAAAAAAAAGGAAAACGGTGGAGTAATGCTGCCATCTTTTGGGTAAAAAATGTCGGTGCGCCTATAATTTAAAAGTGGGTTTTCTGGATGTTTTAAAAGACCCAGGCCTATCACTCTAGTGTGTGTGGCGGGCTCAGAGTATGCCTAAGGTGGGGTAACTATTTTAAACATTTTACTAATTTCTGGATGTATTAAATCATCCATGTGTCTCATCCTAGTGTGTGTGGCGGGCTCAGAGTATGCCTAAGGTGGGGTAACTATTTTAAACATTTTACTAATTTCTGGATGTATTAAATCATCCATGTGTCTCATCCTAGTGTGTGTGGCGGGCTCAGAGTATGCCTAAGGTGGGGTAACTATTTTAAACATTTTACTAATTTCTGGATGTATTAAATCATCCATGTGTCTCATCCTAGTGTGTGTGGCGGGCTCAGAGTATGCCTAAGGTGGGGTAACTATTTTAAACATTTTACTAATTTCTGGATGTATTAAATCATCCATGTGTCTCATCCTAGTGTGTGTGGCGGGCTCAGAGTATGCCTAAGGTGGGGTAACTATTTTAAACATTTTACTAATTTCTGGATGTATTAAATCATCCATGTGTCTCATCCTAGTGTGTGTGGCGGGCTCAGAGTATGCCTAAGGTGGGGTAACTATTTTAAACATTTTACTAATTTCTGGATGTATTAAATCATCCATGTGTCTCATCCTAGTGTGTGTGGCGGGCTCAGAGTATGCCTAAGGTGGGGTAACTATTTTAAACATTTTACTAATTTCTGGATGTATTAAATCATCCATGTGTCTCATCCTAGTGTGTGTGGCGGGCTCAGAGTATGCCTAAGGTGGGGTAACTATTTTAAACATTTTACTAATTTCTGGATGTATTAAATCATCCATGTGTCTCATCCTAGTGTGTGTGGCGGGCTCAGAGTATGCCTAAGGTGGGGTAACTATTTTAAACATTTTACTAATTTCTGGATGTATTAAATCATCCATGTGTCTCATCCTAGTGTGTGTGGCGGGCTCAGAGTATGCCTAAGGTGGGGTAACTATTTTAAACATTTTACTAATTTATGGAGGAAAAAAAAGACCCAGCATTTTGCATTCAAATGTGCAGGGCGCACCGGCGTTTAAAGTCCAAAAGATGGCAGCATTACTCCACCGTAGTAATTATTTTCCTCCTTAAAGCTGTATACCATATGTTTCTGGAGGAATTAAATTCAGGCCTATAAGCCTACTGTGTGTGGCCGGCTCTTAGTGCACATTCTTAGGCTATGTATTTAATACAGAATAATGATTTTCTGGATGTATTAAATCATCCAGGGCTCTCATCCTACTGTGTGTGGCCGGCTCTTAGTGCACCTTTTTAGGCAATGTATTTTATACAGAATGATGATTTTCTGGATGTATTAAATCATCCAGGGCTCTCATCCTACTGTGTGTGGCCGGCTCTTAGTGCACCTTTTTAGGCAATGTATTTTATACAGAATGATGATTTTCTGGATGTATTAAATCATCCAGGGCTCTCATCCTACTGTGTGTGGCCGGCTCTTAGTGCACCTTTTTAGGCAATGTATTTTATACAGAATGATGATTTTCTGGATGTATTAAATCATCCAGGGCTCTCATCCTACTGTGTGTGGCCGGCTCTTAGTGCACCTTTTTAGGCAATGTATTTTATACAGAATGATGATTTTCTGGATGTATTAAATCATCCAGGGCTCTCATCCTACTGTGTGTGGCCGGCTCTTAGTGCACCTTTTTAGGCAATGTATTTTATACAGAATGATGATTTTCTGGATGTTTTAAATAGACACAGAGACGAATAACTCTTTCAACCTTTTATTGGTTCATCCAATGCCTGCATTCTGAGTTCTCTTACCCTGAATGCATCACTCAGGGTAGGTATAGATGCATAGAACCGATCTGCAGTCTCCATGGTATGGCACATGCTTTTACAAACTAACATGCGGTTCTCAGTGCTGAGATGTCTGACTTGGTTACTGACTGATGTTCGGATTATGGTAAACCCGATAGGTCCATCCATGCCTGCATGTTTCCATGCCCTTTGAAAGAGGTGGGTAATTTTGGTCATTTTTTTCCCTTGACTCTGAAAGACATACAAGCACTTTTTGTCTCCATAGCAGTAAGAGATGTCAGCCATGGCTCTTAACCATGTAGCCTCTTCAGGCATCAGGGCGAGGTATGCCGAGCCGTATCTCCTGTCCGTTTTGTGTCGATCAACCTGGGGAAATATGGATGTTACAAAAGACCCATGCCTCTCATGTTACTGTGTGTGGCGGGGGTAAGGTGGACTTATGTGGGCTTACCCAGACGACTGTACGGCCTTTGTCATCTTGGTCTGCGTTGTCTACTTGGTCCTTGGTCATATTGTAAAGAACCACAGGTCTATGGCCTGTTACCATCCCGAGATACCCTGTCAGATACCCTTGTAAGAGGCAATATGTGTCGTCTCTGGCCTCCTCCCTCATCTGGTCTGGAAGATAAAACCACCATGTTTAAAACATGTATGCCTATAAATGTGCACCTGTTGCGGGCTTGATATGTCTGTATTATGGCACTCACCTATGAGCCTGGGTATTTCCACTACTGCTATCTTCATAAATCTCTCAAAATCCTGGGTGGATTTTAGTTGTTCTGTAAGTGGATAAGTCAAAGGTTATACCATATGCATATGGATGTAATTTCTCCAGAATGTGCATGTGGATGTCAACATACTTGATTTAAGTCTTCTCACTGCCTGCCGGTGGCATCTCATATGTCTAGTGTGATCCTTCAGTAGCTTTTTGATTTGAAGGAGTATCTGTTTGATCTGGTGTGTTTGAAGGCCCAGTGTGTCCAGGTGGAAGGCTCGTGCGTGCTTTATAAAAGACATAGCGTTTATAAGCATGATATGTACCGTAGGGTGGCTATACTTGCTTTGGATCAGAGCAGACGGCCACTGTCTTAGTCTCTCCAGGTTGTGGATGAATTTAAGGCTATGGAAGTCGTGCTTGCTTGTGTCTTCGGCCATGTGGAGAATGAATTTTAGGGCGTGCGTCCTTCTTTGTTGGCCGTTTTCTGAGTCTTTCACTGTGGGATTAGAGCGTACGTGAAAGGCCTGGTAGTCGTCTAGGGCCACTTCCACCCTGGTTCCTTCCAAAGCTTCGGGTAAGATCAAATGCCTCCCCTTCCTAAGTGTGTTGCCTTCGGCCTCAGAATCGCTTGAGCTTGATGGTGAACCCACCGCCTCGTACTCAGAATGGCTGGATGCCGGTTCTTCCACGGCATGGCCATCACAGTTTGACCCTTCAGACGTGTCCGGCTCTGGGTTAAATGTAGTTTGGCTGTCACCAGTTTCCTCGGGTGTCTCACAGGCTACACTGTCTTTTGAACTCTGGGTCTTACGGTATTTCTCTAACAATTTGCCCATAAAAAGTCGCTTCGCCTGGGCTACCATTTTCATTTTTTGGGTACCGTGTACATTATGGGTAGAGCTTAAGTGCATGTCCAACCTCACCAAAGACTTCTTGTCACAGATTTCACAATCTAGCCGTACTGAACAACGATTGCTAGCCAGCCTAGCTATCAAACCGGTCTCCTTGTCATCGATTTCATGAACCGTTTTTAAGTGTTTTTTCAGCCTAGTGCACTTAACTTTACACATTGGACATTTCTGCCAAAGATAGTGAAAAAAAGAGACAAAATTAGTTATAATTTATATGATTAATTTAGTTTTAAAATGCCCGAAATGCTGGTACTTACCGTCTGTCTGCCTGCCATCTTCAAGCCGCTGTGATGCTAATTAAGCTTCCTTAATAGAACACACCTGGTCCCTAATCAAGAGGGCGGGAAAGGCACATTCCACATTGCGCATTGCGTGTTCCGTATTGCCTTTTTAAATTAAATATACCAGAGGCATAGACACTTAGAAAAAAATAGAGGCCTTTTTAAATTAAATATACCAGAGGCATAGACACTTAGAAAAAAATAGAGGCCGTTTTAAATAAAATATACCAGAGGCATAGACACTTAGAAAAAAAATAGAGGCCTTTTTAAATTAAATATACCAGAGGCATAGACACTTAGAAAAAAATAGAGGCCTTTTTAAATTAAATATACCAGAGGCATAGACACTTAGAATAAAATAGAGGCCTTTTTAAATAAAATATACCAGAGGCATAGACACTTAGACTAAAATAGAGGCCTTTTTAAATTAAATATACCAGAGGCATAGACACTTAGAATAAAATAGAGGCCTTTTTAAATAAAATATACCAGTAGCATAGACACTTAGAATAAAATAGAGACCTTTTTAAATTAAATATACCAGAGGCATAGACACTTAGAATAAAATAGAGGCCTTTTTAAATAAAATATACCAGAGGCATAGACACTTAGAATAAAATAGAGGCCTTTTTAAATTAAATATACCAGTAGAAAAGACACTTTGAGTAAAAAAGGCCATTTTAAATAAAATATACCATGGCCAAATGAACTTAGAATAAAAGAGGAGAGTTTAGTTTAAATTATACCATGGTTAAATGCTGTTAGAAAAAAAGTGCACAGTTTAATCTTATTTGGAAGGCGCATTGACTCTTAAAGTCCACAAGATGTCACCGGTACTCCATCGTTTTTTTTCTGTTATACCATATGTACGTGCCACTGGGTGGACCCTCCAGACACCTCAGCCTAGTTGAAGTGTCCGATGAAGGTGCACTCATCTGGGCATGAGGTAAAGTTATTATACCAACATCATGTGGAGGTTTTCAAGTCAGAATTTGCACAAAGTCCCTAAATATACCAGAAGCATGGAGTTTTATGAGTGAATTAGTCTATGTCCCTTACTTTGTTAGACCATACACAAGATATTTTCTTCAGGAAATGCACAGAGTCCAATGCTATAACATTGCCAGGTGGTGGCTTTAAGGGAAAAAAGCATAAAAGTGTCCGAAAAACATGCTCTTTAGCTCGGGTACATCCCCAGGATCAAGAAAAATTGTCAGTTTTTTTTTCTATCTTGCTTAGAAATAGGTGTAAATTGACTCTGAAGTGTCATATCAGGCAATGCACAGAGTCCTTAAATATACCAGTAGCATGAGGTTTTTGTTGGAAATTAGTCTATTTCCCTTCCTGAGTTAGACCATATACAAGTAGTAATCTTCAGGCAATGCACAGAGTCCTTAAATTTACCAGTAGCATGAGGTTTTTGTTGGAAATTAGTCTATTTCCCTTCCTGAGTTAGACCATATACAAGTAGTAATCTTCAGGCAATGCACAGAGTCCTTAAATATACCAGCAGCAGGTGGTGGCTTTTAGTGAAAAAAGCATAAAAGTGTCCAAAAAACATGCTCTTTAGCTCAGGTACATCCCCAGGATCAAGAAAAATTGTCAGTTTTTTTCTCTATCTTGCTTAGAAATAGGTGTAAATCCAGTCTGAAGTGTCTGATCAGAAAATGCACTAAGTCCATTTTTTCTGTTATACCATACGCATTTGCCACTGGGTGGCTCCTCCAGACACATCTGTCCACTTGGAGTGTCCAATGAAGGTGCACTCATCTGGGCATGAGGTAAAGTTATTAAGCTTCCTTAATAGAACACACCTGGTCCCTAATCAAGAGGGCGGGAAAGGCACATTCCACATTGCGCATTGCGTGTTCCGTATTGCAGCCATCCCTAAGCAGTAGGTCGCGCTGGGATTGCTCATTGCGTATTGCGTGTTCCGTATTGCAGCCATCCCTAAGCAGTAGGTCGCGCTGGGATTGCTCATTGCGTATTGCGCATTGCGTGTTCCGTATTGCAGCCATCCCTAAGCAGTAGGTCGCGCTGGGATTGCACATTGCGTATTGCGTGTTCCGTATTCCGACCATCCCTATTTAAGGGTTAGGCGCTGTTAAGATTTTTCAAAGTCCAAGAATATACCAGCAGCATAGACACTTAGAATAAAAAAGAGGCCGTTTTAAATAAAATATACCAGTAGCATAGACACTTAGAATAAAATAGAGGCCTTTTTAAATTAAATATACCAGAGGCATAGACACTTAGAATAAAATAGAGGCCTTTTTAAATTAAATATACCAGAGGCATAGACACTTAGACTAAAATAGAGGCCGTTTTAAATAAAATATACCAGTAGCATAGACACTTAGAATAAAATAGAGACCTTTTTAAATTAAATATACCAGAGGCATAGACACTTAGAATAAAATAGAGGCCTTTTTAAATTAAATATACCAGAGGCATAGACACTTAGACTAAAATAGAGGCCGTTTTAAATAAAATATACCAGTAGCATAGACACTTAGAATAAAATAGAGACCTTTTTAAATAAAATATACCAGAGGCATAGACACTTAGAATAAAATAGAGGCCTTTTTAAATTAAATATACCAGAGGCATAGACACTTAGACTAAAATAGAGGCCGTTTTAAATAAAATATACCAGTAGCATAGACACTTAGAATAAAATAGAGGCCTTTTTAAATTAAATATACCAGAGGCATAGACACTTAGAATAAAATAGAGGCCTTTTTAAATTAAATATACCAGAGGCATAGACACTTAGAATAAAATAGAGGCCTTTTTAAATAAAATATACCAGTAGCATAGACACTTAGAATAAAATAGAGACCTTTTTAAATTAAATATACCAGAGGCATAGACACTTAGAATAAAATAGAGGCCTTTTTAAATAAAATATACCAGAGGCATAGACACTTAGAATAAAATAGAGGCCTTTTTAAATTAAATATACCAGTAGAAAAGACACTTTGAGTAAAAAAGGCCATTTTAAATAAAATATACCATGGCCAAATGAACTTAGAATAAAAGAGGAGAGTTTAGTTTAAATTATACCATGGTTAAATGCTGTTAGAAAAAAAGTGCACAGTTTAATCTTATTTGGAAGGCGCATTGACTCTTAAAGTCCACAAGATGTCACCGGTACTCCATCGTTTTTTTTCTGTTATACCATATGTACGTGCCACTGGGTGGACCCTCCAGACACCTCAGCCTAGTTGAAGTGTCCGATGAAGGTGCACTCATCTGGGCATGAGGTAAAGTTATTATACCAACATCATGTGGAGGTTTTCAAGTCAGAATTTGCACAAAGTCCCTAAATATACCAGAAGCATGGAGTTTTATGAGTGAATTAGTCTATGTCCCTTACTTTGTTAGACCATACACAAGATATTTTCTTCAGGAAATGCACAGAGTCCAATGCTATAACATTGCCAGGTGGTGGCTTTAAGGGAAAAAAGCATAAAAGTGTCCGAAAAACATGCTCTTTAGCTCGGGTACATCCCCAGGATCAAGAAAAATTGTCAGTTTTTTTTTCTATCTTGCTTAGAAATAGGTGTAAATTGACTCTGAAGTGTCATATCAGGCAATGCACAGAGTCCTTAAATATACCAGTAGCATGAGGTTTTTGTTGGAAATTAGTCTATTTCCCTTCCTGAGTTAGACCATATACAAGTAGTAATCTTCAGGCAATGCACAGAGTCCTTAAATTTACCAGTAGCATGAGGTTTTTGTTGGAAATTAGTCTATTTCCCTTCCTGAGTTAGACCATATACAAGTAGTAATCTTCAGGCAATGCACAGAGTCCTTAAATATACCAGCAGCAGGTGGTGGCTTTTAGTGAAAAAAGCATAAAAGTGTCCAAAAAACATGCTCTTTAGCTCAGGTACATCCCCAGGATCAAGAAAAATTGTCAGTTTTTTTCTCTATCTTGCTTAGAAATAGGTGTAAATCCAGTCTGAAGTGTCTGATCAGAAAATGCACTAAGTCCATTTTTTCTGTTATACCATACGCATTTGCCACTGGGTGGCTCCTCCAGACACATCTGTCCACTTGGAGTGTCCAATGAAGGTGCACTCATCTGGGCATGAGGTAAAGTTATTAAGCTTCCTTAATAGAACACACCTGGTCCCTAATCAAGAGGGCGGGAAAGGCACATTCCACATTGCGCATTGCGTGTTCCGTATTGCAGCCATCCCTAAGCAGTAGGTCGCGCTGGGATTGCTCATTGCGTATTGCGTGTTCCGTATTGCAGCCATCCCTAAGCAGTAGGTCGCGCTGGGATTGCTCATTGCGTATTGCGCATTGCGTGTTCCGTATTGCAGCCATCCCTAAGCAGTAGGTCGCGCTGGGATTGCACATTGCGTATTGCGTGTTCCGTATTCCGACCATCCCTATTTAAGGGTTAGGCGCTGTTAAGATTTTTCAAAGTCCAAGAATATACCAGCAGCATAGACACTTAGAATAAAAAAGAGGCCGTTTTAAATAAAATATACCAGTAGCATAGACACTTAGAATAAAATAGAGGCCTTTTTAAATTAAATATACCAGAGGCATAGACACTTAGAATAAAATAGAGGCCTTTTTAAATTAAATATACCAGAGGCATAGACACTTAGACTAAAATAGAGGCCGTTTTAAATAAAATATACCAGTAGCATAGACACTTAGAATAAAATAGAGACCTTTTTAAATTAAATATACCAGAGGCATAGACACTTAGAATAAAATAGAGGCCTTTTTAAATTAAATATACCAGAGGCATAGACACTTAGACTAAAATAGAGGCCGTTTTAAATAAAATATACCAGTAGCATAGACACTTAGAATAAAATAGAGACCTTTTTAAATAAAATATACCAGAGGCATAGACACTTAGAATAAAATAGAGGCCTTTTTAAATTAAATATACCAGAGGCATAGACACTTAGACTAAAATAGAGGCCGTTTTAAATAAAATATACCAGTAGCATAGACACTTAGAATAAAATAGAGGCCTTTTTAAATTAAATATACCAGAGGCATAGACACTTAGAATAAAATAGAGGCCTTTTTAAATTAAATATACCAGAGGCATAGACACTTAGAATAAAATAGAGGCCTTTTTAAATAAAATATACCAGTAGCATAGACACTTAGAATAAAATAGAGACCTTTTTAAATTAAATATACCAGAGGCATAGACACTTAGAATAAAATAGAGGCCTTTTTAAATAAAATATACCAGAGGCATAGACACTTAGAATAAAATAGAGGCCTTTTTAAATTAAATATACCAGTAGAAAAGACACTTTGAGTAAAAAAGGCCATTTTAAATAAAATATACCATGGCCAAATGAACTTAGAATAAAAGAGGAGAGTTTAGTTTAAATTATACCATGGTTAAATGCTGTTAGAAAAAAAGTGCACAGTTTAATCTTATTTGGAAGGCGCATTGACTCTTAAAGTCCACAAGATGTCACCGGTACTCCATCGTTTTTTTTCTGTTATACCATATGTACGTGCCACTGGGTGGACCCTCCAGACACCTCAGCCTAGTTGAAGTGTCCGATGAAGGTGCACTCATCTGGGCATGAGGTAAAGTTATTATACCAACATCATGTGGAGGTTTTCAAGTCAGAATTTGCACAAAGTCCCTAAATATACCAGAAGCATGGAGTTTTATGAGTGAATTAGTCTATGTCCCTTACTTTGTTAGACCATACACAAGATATTTTCTTCAGGAAATGCACAGAGTCCAATGCTATAACATTGCCAGGTGGTGGCTTTAAGGGAAAAAAGCATAAAAGTGTCCGAAAAACATGCTCTTTAGCTCGGGTACATCCCCAGGATCAAGAAAAATTGTCAGTTTTTTTTTCTATCTTGCTTAGAAATAGGTGTAAATTGACTCTGAAGTGTCATATCAGGCAATGCACAGAGTCCTTAAATATACCAGTAGCATGAGGTTTTTGTTGGAAATTAGTCTATTTCCCTTCCTGAGTTAGACCATATACAAGTAGTAATCTTCAGGCAATGCACAGAGTCCTTAAATTTACCAGTAGCATGAGGTTTTTGTTGGAAATTAGTCTATTTCCCTTCCTGAGTTAGACCATATACAAGTAGTAATCTTCAGAATATGCACAAAGTCCATAAATATACCAGCAGCACGAAGTTTTCAAGTGGAAAATATTCTATGTCGCTTCATTTGGTATACCATAGGCGTCAGTTTTCGGCGAAAATAATTCTATGTCGATAAAAATGTTATACCATACGTATGATTTTGTGTTCAAAAATCGCACTATGTTCCAATTTTGACCAAGGGGTGGATCATCCAGAGGCCTCGATCCTCTGACAGTGCCCGCCGAATGTGCACCCAGACGGACATGCATCTCATTCCCCCTGTCTGGATGATTTTATGAATGGGTGATATGCAAACACCTACCATCAGGTATATAGGGGAGAGGGTCTTCTGAAAGCCACATATATGGTATACCATAAATGAAGACAAGGATTATGGCGCACGCTTTGCCCGACCAAAGGTCACTCCCTGGGCATTTTAGAGGATTTGAGAGGCCTCTTTATGGATCTCACAAATGATCCATGCATGGAATTTTGCACACTTTATCCGAATAAAGTGCACTTTTGGGCTTATGAGAGTAGGTTGGTATGCCTCTCTCTGGATGTGAGGAAGGATCCAGGAATAAAGGCATGTAATGCCACACAATTTATCCGACTAAATGACACTCTTGGGCTTATGAGAGAGGATGAGGGGCCTCTCTGTGGATGTCAGAAAGGCTCCATGCATGAAAGCATGTAATGTCACACACTTTATCCGATTAAAGTGTACATGTTGGGCTTATGATTAAGCATGAGGGCCCTATATGTGGATGTCAGAAAGGTTCCAGGCTTAAAGGCATGTAATGTCACACACTTTATCCGATTAAAGTGTACATGTTGGGCTTATGATTAAGCATGAGGGCCCTATATGTGGATGTCAGAAAGGCTCCATGCATGAAAGCATGTAATGCCACACACTTTATCCGATTAAAGTGCACATTTGGGCTTATGATTAAGCATGAGGGCCCTATGTGTGGATGTCAGAAAGGCTCCATGCATGAAAGCATGTAATGCCACACACTTTATCCGATTAAAGTGTACATGTTGGGCTTATGATTAAGCATGAGGGCCCTATATGTGGATGTCAGAAAGGTTCCAGGCTTAAAGGCATGTAATGTCACACACTTTATCCGATTAAAGTGCACATTTGGGCTTATGATTAAGCATGAGGGCCCTATGTGTGGATGTCAGAAAGGCTCCATGCATGAAAGCATGTAATGCCACACACTTTATCCGATTAAAGTGCACATTTTGGGCTTATGATTAAGCATGAGGGCCCTATGTGTGGATGTCAGAAAGGCTCCATGCATGAAAGCATGTAATGTCACACACTTTATCCGATTAAAGTGTACATGTTGGGCTTATGAGAGTAGGTTGGTATGCCTCTCTCTGGATGTGAGGAAGGATCCAGGAATAAAGGCATGTAATGCCACACAATTTATCCGACTAAATGACACTCTTGGGCTTATGAGAGAGGATGAGGGGCCTCTCTGTGGATGTCAGAAAGGCTCCATGCATGAAAGCATGTAATGTCACACACTTTATCCGATTAAAGTGCACATTTGGGCTTATGATTAAGCATGAGGGCCCTATGTGTGGATGTCAGAAAGGCTCCATGCATGAAAGCATGTAATGTCACACACTTTATCCGATTAAAGTGTACATGTTGGGCTTATGATTAAGCATGAGGGCCCTATGTGTGGATGTCAGAAAGGCTCCATGCATGAAAGCATGTAATGTCACACACTTTATCCGATTAAAGTGTACATGTTGGGCTTATGATTAAGCATGAGGGCCCTATGTGTGGATGTCAGAAAGGCTCCATGCATGAAAGCATGTAATGTCACACACTTTATCCGATTAAAGTGTACATGTTGGGCTTATGATTAAGCATGAGGGCCCTATATGTGGATGTCAGAAAGGTTCCAGGCTTAAAGGCATGTAATGCCACACACTTTATCCGTTTAAAGTGCACGCTTCGGCTTAAGAGAGGAGTTGAGAGGCCTCTCCCTGGAAGTCACAGATGATCCAGGCCTGCAATGGCAGACACTATATCACTTTATCCGAGTAAGAGGCTCCCTCTGAGCAAAGTAGGGGGGGAGTGAGGCCCCCCCCGGAGGTCTGAAAAGATCCAGGCCTTTAAATGACACGGGCTGTGCCCGAGCAAAGTGCCCACGCTGGGCAAGGGTGGAGGCGTGATGCTCCCCCTTATGGAGGTCGTCCTACCTCCATCCTCACGTAATGTATTTCGACCTGTGCGTATCCGGAGGGTGCTATGCGCAAGCCCGGAAGATGCTGGTTTCGGCTGGCCTTACCGGATCCAATGGTATAGCACCTAGGTGCGCTCTAAGGCCGTAAACCCCCCCCATGTGTTTGAGAATGGTAGGTGTTATACCATTGCCACGAACCACTTATTGAATCAGCCATGCCCTTTCGGCAATCGAGTCTCAGAGGTGTGTCCGAGGGAAGATTTGCCTTGGCGGGCATGGCTGTCTGGCATCTCCCCGACCCTGGAGGAATGCGCTAACGGTGTAATGCAAACACCTACCAGCAGGTATATAGGGGAGCATGCTTTCTGAGCCTTATATGATTGTACCATAATAAGGATCAGAAGAAAGGCAGTGCGTTAAGGTGAACTAGCCCGACTCTAATGCACCTTGACGGCTTAAGGGGAGGGATAAGTGACCCCTGCTGATGGAGGTCAAAGACATCCGTGTCTCTCAGGCCTTCGAACCACTGCTTGCGCCCGACCGAAATGCCACTGCTGGGCATGGGTGTAAGAGTGGTGACCCCCCTTATGGAGGTCTGTCCAACCTCCAGCCTGCATGCTCCACCTCGGCCTGTGCGTATCCGGAGGGTGCTGTGCGCAAGCCCGGAAGATGCTGGTTTCGGCTGGCCTTACCGGATCCAATGGCACAGTACCTAGGTGCGCTCTAAGACCGTTATCCGAACCCAAGTCCGCCAGGGGTTTTTCTGTTATACCAGTAGCATCGACCATCACTTTGATCAGCCAGGCCTTTTCGGGGGTCGAGCGTCCGAGGTGTGTCCGAGGGAAGATTTGCCTTGGCGGGCATGGCTGGCGAGTACCTCCCCGGCCGTGGAGGAAAACGCATACGGTGCATTGCAAACACCTACCAGCAGGTATATAGGAGAGCATGTCTCTTGAGTTCATCCTAACCTTATAATGGTTATCCCATTCATAAGGCCTGGATGCAAGGCGGTGCGTGAAGGTAACATTAGCCTGACTCTAACACTTTCACCGGTTAGGGGTGGAGTGGTGACCCCCCTAACACTGG